>NW_025721477.1:0-49803 GCF_922984935.1 Meles meles
GAGGCGCCGTGGCCGGGCGTCCGCCTCCGCCGTGGCGGGCGGCCGGGGCGCCCGTGGAGGGGGCTGGCCTCTGTGGGGGAACGGAGTGATCTCTCACTCCACGGCTGGGGCGAAGCCGCGAAAGGTGCCGTGGTCGCCGGGACGGTCGGGGGGATTCGTGGCGCGGGACTCAGGGTTCCCCATGCGGAGGCCCCCAGGCTCAGGCCCCTGGCCACGGAAGGCTGAGCAAGCAGGCCCGGGCCCGGGCCCGGCTTTCGGGGCTGGCCCGGCCCCAGCGGCCGGCGCCAGGGAGGGGACCCCCAGAGGCTGAGGAGCGGGAGGCGTCGGCCTCCCCTGGGCCCGCCTCCCGGAGCTCCTCCTGGCGGTGCCGGAACGCGCCGAGACAGGATCCCGGACAGGGCCCCGGGGGGGCGGCCCTGCGGCCCTCTGGTGCCCGAAATGTGTTCGCCGGGCGTTTTCCGGCCAATTCTCACGAGCGTTCTGCCCAAATCGGGATCGATTTGGGCAGAACGCTCGTGAGAATTGGCCGGCGTTGGGCAGCCCTGGTCAGCGCCCAGGGCCGCGTGGAGCAGGGCCCTTTCTCGCTCGGGGCATGGCGCGGCCACCCGGAAAACGAGCCGCGACGATGGGGCGCGGCCGGCGGCCCCGGCGCCGGGGAGTTTTCCCCGAGCAGAGTGGATGGAGGCGCCGTGGCCGGGCGTCCGCCTCCGCCGTGGCGGGCGGCCGGGGCGCCCGTGGAGGGGGCTGGCCTCTGTGGGGGAACGGAGTGATCTCTCACTCCACGGCTGGGGCGAAGCCGCGAAAGGTGCCGTGGTCGCCGGGACGGTCGGGGGGACTCGTGGCGCGGGACTCAGGGTTCCCCATGCGGAGGCCCCCAGGCTCAGGCCCCTGGCCACGGAAGGCTGAGCAAGCAGGACCGGGCCCGGGCCCGGCTTTCGGGGCTGGCCCGGCCCCAGCGGCCGGCGCCAGGGAGGGGACCCCCGGAGGCTGAGGAGCGGGAGGCGTCGGCCTCCCCGGGGCCCGCCTCCCGGAGCTCCTCCTGGCGGTGCCGGAACGCGCCGACACGCGATCCCGGACAGGGCCCCGGGGGGGCGGCCCTGCGGCCCTCTGGTGCCCGAAGTGTGTTCGCCGGGCGTTTTCCGGCCAATTCTCACGAGCGTTCTGCCCAAATCGGGATCGATTTGGGCAGAACGCTCGTGAGAATTGGCCGGCGTTGGGCAGCCCTGGTCAGCGCCCAGGGCCGCGTGGAGCAGGGCCCTTTCTCGCTCGGGGCATGGCGCGGCCACCCGGAAAACGAGCCGCGACGATGGGGCGCGGCCGGCGGCCCCGGCGCCGGGGAGTTTTCCCCGAGCAGAGTGGATGGAGGCGCCGTGGCCGGGCGTCCGCCTCCGCCGTGGCGGGCGGCCGGGGCGCCCGTGGAGGGGGCTGGCCTCTGTGGGGGAACGGAGTGATCTCTCACTCCACGGCTGGGGCGAAGCCGCGAAAGGTGCCGTGGTCGCCGGGACGGTCGGGGGGACTCGTGGCGCGGGACTCAGGGTTCCCCATGCGGAGGCCCCCAGGCTCAGGCCCCTGGCAACGAAAGGCTGAGCAAGCAGGCCCGGGCCCGGGCCCGGCTTTCGGGGCTGGCCCGGCCCCAGCGGCCGGCGCCAGGGAGGGGACCCCCGGAGGCTGAGGAGCGGGAGGCGTCCGCCTCCCCGGGGCCCGCCTCCCGGAGCTCCTCCTGGCGGTGCCGGAACGCGCCGACACGCGATCCCGGACAGGGCCCCGGGGGGGCGGCCCTGCGGCCCTCTGGTGCCCGAAGTGTGTTCGCCGGGCGTTTTCCGGCCAATTCTCACGAGCGTTCTGCCCAAATCGGGATCGATTTGGGCAGAACGCTCGTGAGAATTGGCCGGCGTTGGGCAGCCCTGGTCAGCGCCCAGGGCCGCGTGGAGCAGGGCCCTTTCTCGCTCGGGGCATGGCGCGGCCACCCGGAAAACGAGCCGCGACGATGGGGCGCGGCCGGCGGCCCCGGCGCCGGGGAGTTTTCCCCGAGCAGAGTGGATGGAGGCGCCGTGGCCGGGCGTCCGCCTCCGCCGTGGCGGGCGGCCGGGGCGCCCGTGGAGGGGGCTGGCCTCTGTGGGGGAACGGAGTGATCTCTCACTCCACGGCTGGGGCGAAGCCGCGAAAGGTGCCGTGGTCGCCGGGACGGTCGGGGGGACTCGTGGCGCGGGACTCAGAGTTCCCCATGCGGAGGCCCCCAGGCTCAGGCCCCTGGCAACGGAAGGCTGAGCAAGCAGGCCCGGGCCCGGGCCCGGCTTTCGGGGCTGGCCCGGCCCCAGCGGCCGGCGCCAGGGAGGGGACCCCCGGAGGCTGAGGAGCGGGAGGCGTCGGCCTCCCCGGGGCCCGCCTCCCGGAGCTCCTCCTGGCGGTGCCGGAACGCGCCGACACGCGATCCCGGACAGGGCCCCGGGGGGGCGGCCCTGCGGCCCTCTGGTGCCCGAAGTGTGTTCGCCGGGCGTTTTCCGGCCAATTCTCACGAGCGTTCTGCCCAAATCGGGATCGATTTGGGCAGAACGCTCGTGAGAATTGGCCGGCGTTGGGCAGCCCTGGTCAGCGCCCAGGGCCGCGTGGAGCAGGGCCCTTTCTCGCTCGGGGCATGGCGCGGCCACCCGGAAAACGAGCCGCGACGATGGGGCGCGGCCGGCGGCCCCGGCGCCGGGGAGTTTTCCCCGAGCAGAGTGGATGGAGGCGCCGTGGCCGGGCGTCCGCCTCCGCCGTGGCGGGCGGCCGGGGCGCCCGTGGAGGGGGCTGGCCTCTGTGGGGGAACGGAGTGATCTCTCACTCCACGGCTGGGGCGAAGCCGCGAAAGGTGCCGTGGTCGCCGGGACGGTCGGGGGGACTCGTGGCGCGGGACTCAGGGTTCCCCATGCGGAGGCCCCCAGGCTCAGGCCCCTGGCAACCGAAGGCTGAGCAAGCAGGACCGGGCCCGGGCCCGGCTTTCGGGGCTGGCCCGGCCCCAGCGGCCGGCGCCAGGGAGGGGACCCCCGGAGGCTGAGGAGCGGGAGGCGTCGGCCTCCCCGGGGCCCGCCTCCCGGAGCTCCTCCTGGCGGTGCCGGAACGCGCCGACACGCGATCCCGGACAGGGCCCCGGGGGGGCGGCCCTGCGGCCCTCTGGTGCCCGAAGTGTGTTCGCCGGGCGTTTTCCGGCCAATTCTCACGAGCGTTCTGCCCAAATCGGGATCGATTTGGGCAGAACGCTCGTGAGAATTGGCCGGCGTTGGGCAGCCCTGGTCAGCGCCCAGGGCCGCGTGGAGCAGGGCCCTTTCTCGCTCGGGGCATGGCGCGGCCACCCGGAAAACGAGCCGCGACGATGGGGCGCGGCCGGCGGCCCCGGCGCCGGGGAGTTTTCCCCGAGCAGAGTGGATGGAGGCGCCGTGGCCGGGCGTCCGCCTCCGCCGTGGCGGGCGGCCGGGGCGCCCGTGGAGGGGGCTGGCCTCTGTGGGGGAACGGAGTGATCTCTCACTCCACGGCTGGGGCGAAACCGCGAAAGGTGCCGTGGTCGCCGGGACGGTCGGGGGGACTCGTGGCGCGGGACTCAGGGTTCCCCATGCGGAGGCCCCCAGGCTCAGGCCCCTGGCCACGGAAGGCTGAGCAAGCAGGCCCGGGCCCGGGCCCGGCTTTCGGGGCTGGCCCGGCCCCAGCGGCCGGCTCCAGGGAGGGGACCCCCGGAGGCTGAGGAGCGGGAGGCGTCGGCCTCCCCGGGGCCCGCCTCCCGGAGCTCCTCCTGGCGGTGCCGGAACGCGCCGACACGCGATCCCGGACAGGGCCCCGGGGGGGCGGCCCTGCGGCCCTCTGGTGCCCGAAGTGTGTTCGCCGGGCGTTTTCCGGCCAATTCTCACGAGCGTTCTGCCCAAATCGGGATCGATTTGGGCAGAACGCTCGTGAGAATTGGCCGGCGTTGGGCAGCCCTGGTCAGCGCCCAGGGCCGCGTGGAGCAGGGCCCTTTCTCGCTCGGGGCATGGCGCGGCCACCCGGAAAACGAGCCGCGACGATGGGGCGCGGCCGGCGGCCCCGGCGCCGGGGAGTTTTCCCCGAGCAGAGTGGATGGAGGCGCCGTGGCCGGGCGTCCGCCTCCGCCGTGGCGGGCGGCCGGGGCGCCCGTGGAGGGGGCTGGCCTCTGTGGGGGAACGGAGTGATCTCTCACTCCACGGCTGGGGCGAAGCCGCGAAAGGTGCCGTGGTCGCCGGGACGGTCGGGGGGACTCGTGGCGCGGGACTCAGGGTTCCCCATGCGGAGGCCCCCAGGCTCAGGCCCCTGGCCACGGAAGGCTGAGCAAGCAGGCCCGGGCCCGGGCCCGGCTTTCGGGGCTGGCCCGGCCCCAGCGGCCGGCGCCAGGGAGGGGACCCCCGGAGGCTGAGGAGCGGGAGGCGTCGGCCTCCCCGGGGCCCGCCTCCCGGAGCTCCTCCTGGCGGTGCCGGAACGCGCCGAGACGCGATCCCGGACAGGGCCCCGGGGGGGCGGCCCTGCGGCCCTCTGGTGCCCGAAGTGTGTTCGCCGGGCGTTTTCCGGCCAATTCTCACGAGCGTTCTGCCCAAATCGGGATCGATTTGGGCAGAACGCTCGTGAGAAGTGGCCGGCGTTGGGCAGCCCTGGTCAGCGCCCAGGGCCGCGTGGACCAGGGCCCTTTCTCGCTCGGGGGCATGGCGCGGCCACCCGGAAAACGAGCCGCGACGATGGGGCGCGGCCGGCGGCCCCGGCGCCGGGGAGTTTTCCCCGAGCAGAGTGGATGGAGGCGCCGTGGCCGGGCGTCCGCCTCCGCCGTGGCGGGCGGCCGGGGCGCCCGTGGAGGGGGCTGGCCTCTGTGGGGGAACGGAGTGATCTCTCACTCCACGGCTGGGGCGAAGCCGCGAAAGGTGCTGTGGTCGCCGGGACGGTCGGGGGGACTCGTGGCGCGGGACTCAGGGTTCCCCATGCGGAGGCCCCCAGGCTCAGGCCCCTGGCCACGGAAGGCTGAGCAAGCAGGCCCGGGCCCGGGCCCGGCTTTCGGGGCTGGCCCGGCCCCAGCGGCCGGCGCCAGGGAGGGGACCCCCGGAGGCTGAGGAGCGGGAGGCGTCGGCCTCCCCGGGGCCCGCCTCCCGGAGCTCCTCCTGGCGGTGCCGGAACGCGCCGACACGCGATCCCGGACAGGGCCCCGGGGGGGCGGCCCTGCGGCCCTCTGGTGCCCGAAGTGTGTTCGCCGGGTGTTTTCCGGCCAATTCTCACGAGCGTTCTGCCCAAATCGGGATCGATTTGGGCAGAACGCTCGTGAGAAGTGGCCGGCGTTGGGCAGCCCTGGTCAGCGCCCAGGGCCGCGTGGACCAGGGCCCTTTCTCGCTCGGGGCATGGCGCGGCCACCGGGAAAACGAGCCGCGACGATGGGGCGCGGCCGGCGGCCCCGGCGCCGGGGAGTTTTCCCCGAGCAGAGTGGATGGAGGCGCCGTGGCCGGGCGTCCGCCTCCGCCGTGGCGGGCGGCCGGGGCGCCCGTGGAGGGGGCTGGCCTCTGTGGGGGAACGGAGTGATCTCTCACTCCACGGCTGGGGCGAAGCCGCGAAAGGTGCCGTGGTCGCCGGGACGGTCGGGGGGACTCGTGGCGCGGGACTCAGAGTTCCCCATGCGGAGGCCCCCAGGCTCAGGCCCCTGGCAACGGAAGGCTGAGCAAGCAGGCCCGGGCCCGGGCCCGGCTTTCGGGGCTGGCCCGGCCCCAGCGGCCGGCGCCAGGGAGGGGACCCCCGGAGGCTGAGGAGCGGGAGGCGTCGGCCTCCCCTGGGCCCGCCTCCCGGAGCTCCTCCTGGCGGTGCCGGAACGCGCCGAGACAGGATCCCGGATAGGGCCCCGGGGGGGCGGCCCTGCGGCCCTCTGGTGCCCGAAGTGTGTTCGCCGGGCGTTTTCCGGCCAATTCTCACGAGCGTTCTGCCCAAATCGGGATCGATTTGGGCAGAACGCTCGTGAGAATTGGCCGGCGTTGGGCAGCCCTGGTCAGCGCCCAGGGCCGCGTGGAGCAGGGCCCTTTCTCGCTCGGGGCATGGCGCGGCCACCCGGAAAACGAGCCGCGACGATGGGGCGCGGCCGGCGGCCCCGGCGCCGGGGAGTTTTCCCCGAGCAGAGTGGATGGAGGCGCCGTGGCCGGGCGTCCGCCTCCGCCGTGGCGGGCGGCCGGGGCGCCCGTGGAGGGGGCTGGCCTCTGTGGGGGAACGGAGTGATCTCTCACTCCACGGCTGGGGCGAAGCCGCGAAAGGTGCCGTGGTCGCCGGGACGGTCGGGGGGACTCGTGGCGCGGGACTCAGGGTTCCCCATGCGGAGGCCCCCAGGCTCAGGCCCCTGGCCACGGAAGGCTGAGCAAGCAGGCCCGGGCCCGGGCCCGGCTTTCGGGGCTGGCCCGGCCCCAGCGGCCGGCTCCAGGGAGGGGACCCCCGGAGGCTGAGGAGCGGGAGGCGTCGGCCTCCCCGGGGCCCGCCTCCCGGAGCTCCTCCTGGCGGTGCCGGAACGCGCCGACACGCGATCCCGGACAGGGCCCCGGGGGGGCGGCCCTGCGGCCCTCTGGTGCCCGAAGTGTGTTCGCCGGGCGTTTTCCGGCCAATTCTCACGAGCGTTCTGCCCAAATCGGGATCGATTTGGGCAGAACGCTCGTGAGAATTGGCCGGCGTTGGGCAGCCCTGGTCAGCGCCCAGGGCCGCGTGGAGCAGGGCCCTTTCTCGCTCGGGGCATGGCGCGGCCACCCGGAAAACGAGCCGCGACGATGGGGCGCGGCCGGCGGCCCCGGCGCCGGGGAGTTTTCCCCGAGCAGAGTGGATGGAGGCGCCGTGGCCGGGCGTCCGCCTCCGCCGTGGCGGGCGGCCGGGGCGCCCGTGGAGGGGGCTGGCCTCTGTGGGGGAACGGAGTGATCTCTCACTCCACGGCTGGGGCGAAGCCGCGAAAGGTGCCGTGGTCGCCGGGACGGTCGGGGGGACTCGTGGCGCGGGACTCAGGGTTCCCCATGCGGAGGCCCCCAGGCTCAGGCCCCTGGCCACGGAAGGCTGAGCAAGCAGGCCCGGGCCCGGGCCCGGCTTTCGGGGCTGGCCCGGCCCCAGCGGCCGGCGCCAGGGAGGGGACCCCCGGAGGCTGAGGAGCGGGAGGCGTCGGCCTCCCCGGGGCCCGCCTCCCGGAGCTCCTCCTGGCGGTGCCGGAACGCGCCGACACGCGATCCCGGACAGGGCCCCGGGGGGGCGGCCCTGCGGCCCTCTGGTGCCCGAAGTGTGTTCGCCGGGCGTTTTCCGGCCAATTCTCACGAGCGTTCTGCCCAAATCGGGATCGATTTGGGCAGAACGCTCGTGAGAAGTGGCCGGCGTTGGGCAGCCCTGGTCAGCGCCCAGGGCCGCGTGGACCAGGGCCCTTTCTCGCTCGGGGCATGGCGCGGCCACCGGGAAAACGAGCCGCGACGATGGGGCGCGGCCGGCGGCCCCGGCGCCGGGGAGTTTTCCCCGAGCAGAGTGGATGGAGGCGCCGTGGCCGGGCATCCGCCTCCGCCGTGGCGGGCGGCCGGGGCGCCCGTGGAGGGGGCTGGCCTCTGTGGGGGAACGGAGTGATCTCTCACTCCACGGCTGGGGCGAAGCCGCGAAAGGTGCCGTGGTCGCCGGGACGGTCGGGGGGACTCGTGGCGCGGGACTCAGAGTTCCCCATGCGGAGGCCCCCAGGCTCAGGCCCCTGGCAACGGAAGGCTGAGCAAGCAGGCCCGGGCCCGGGCCCGGCTTTCGGGGCTGGCCCGGCCCCAGCGGCCGGCGCCAGGGAGGGGACCCCCGGAGGCTGAGGAGCGGGAGGCGTCGGCCTCCCCTGGGCCCGCCTCCCGGAGCTCCTCCTGGCGGTGCCGGAACGCGCCGAGACAGGATCCCGGACAGGGCCCCGGGGGGGCGGCCCTGCGGCCCTCTGGTGCCCGAAGTGTGTTCGCCGGGCGTTTTCCGGCCAATTCTCACGAGCGTTCTGCCCAAATCGGGATCGATTTGGGCAGAACGCTCGTGAGAATTGGCCGGCGTTGGGCAGCCCTGGTCAGCGCCCAGGGCCGCGTGGAGCAGGGCCCTTTCTCGCTCGGGGCATGGCGCGGCCACCCGGAAAACGAGCCGCGACGATGGGGCGCGGCCGGCGGCCCCGGCGCCGGGGAGTTTTCCCCGAGCAGAGTGGATGGAGGCGCCGTGGCCGGGCGTCCGCCTCCGCCGTGGCGGGCGGCCGGGGCGCCCGTGGAGGGGGCTGGCCTCTGTGGGGGAACGGAGTGATCTCTCACTCCACGGCTGGGGCGAAGCCGCGAAAGGTGCCGTGGTCGCCGGGACGGTCGGGGGGACTCGTGGCGCGGGACTCAGGGTTCCCCATGCGGAGGCCCCCAGGCTCAGGCCCCTGGCCACGGAAGGCTGAGCAAGCAGGCCCGGGCCCGGGCCCGGCTTTCGGGGCTGGCCCGGCCCCAGCGGCCGGCTCCAGGGAGGGGACCCCCGGAGGCTGAGGAGCGGGAGGCGTCGGCCTCCCCGGGGCCCGCCTCCCGGAGCTCCTCCTGGCGGTGCCGGAACGCGCCGACACGCGATCCCGGACAGGGCCCCGGGGGGGCGGCCCTGCGGCCCTCTGGTGCCCGAAGTGTGTTCGCCGGGCGTTTTCCGGCCAATTCTCACGAGCGTTCTGCCCAAATCGGGATCGATTTGGGCAGAACGCTCGTGAAAATTGGCCGGCGTTGGGCAGCCCTGGTCAGCGCCCAGGGCCGCGTGGAGCAGGGCCTTTTCTCGCTCGGGGCATGGCGCGGCCACCCGGAAAACGAGCCGCGACGATGGGGCGCGGCCGGCGGCCCCGGCGCCGGGGAGTTTTCCCCGAGCAGAGTGGATGGAGGCGCCGTGGCCGGGCGTCCGCCTCCGCCGTGGCGGGCGGCCGGGGCGCCCGTGGAGGGGGCTGGCCTCTGTGGGGGAACGGAGTGATCTCTCACTCCACGGCTGGGGCGAAGCCGCGAAAGGTGCCGTGGTCGCCGGGACGGTCGGGGGGACTCGTGGCGCGGGACTCAGGGTTCCCCATGCGGAGGCCCCCAGGCTCAGGCCCCTGGCCACGGAAGGCTGAGCAAGCAGGCCCGGGCCCGGGCCCGGCTTTCGGGGCTGGCCCGGCCCCAGCGGCCGGCGCCAGGGAGGGGACCCCCGGAGGCTGAGGAGCGGGAGGCGTCGGCCTCCCCGGGGCCCGCCTCCCGGAGCTCCTCCTGGCGGTGCCGGAACGCGCCGACACGCGATCCCGGACAGGGCCCCGGGGGGGCGGCCCTGCGGCCCTCTGGTGCCCGAAGTGTGTTCGCCGGGCGTTTTCCGGCCAATTCTCACGAGCGTTCTGCCCAAATCGGGATCGATTTGGGCAGAACGCTCGTGAGAAGTGGCCGGCGTTGGGCAGCCCTGGTCAGCGCCCAGGGCCGCGTGGACCAGGGCCCTTTCTCGCTCGGGGCATGGCGCGGCCACCGGGAAAACGAGCCGCGACGATGGGGCGCGGCCGGCGGCCCCGGCGCCGGGGAGTTTTCCCCGAGCAGAGTGGATGGAGGCGCCGTGGCCGGGCGTCCGCCTCCGCCGTGGCGGGCGGCCGGGGCGCCCGTGGAGGGGGCTGGCCTCTGTGGGGGAACGGAGTGATCTCTCACTCCACGGCTGGGGCGAAGCCGCGAAAGGTGCCGTGGTCGCCGGGACGGTCGGGGGGACTCGTGGCGCGGGACTCAGAGTTCCCCATGCGGAGGCCCCCAGGCTCAGGCCCCTGGCAACGGAAGGCTGAGCAAGCAGGCCCGGGCCCGGGCCCGGCTTTCGGGGCTGGCCCGGCCCCAGCGGCCGGCGCCAGGGAGGGGACCCCCGGAGGCTGAGGAGCGGGAGGCGTCGGCCTCCCCTGGGCCCGCCTCCCGGAGCTCCTCCTGGCGGTGCCGGAACGCGCCGAGACAGGATCCCGGATAGGGCCCCGGGGGGGGCGGCCCTGCGGCCCTCTGGTGCCCGAAGTGTGTTCGCCGGGCGTTTTCCGGCCAATTCTCACGAGCGTTCTGCCCAAATCGGGATCGATTTGGGCAGAACGCTCGTGAGAATTGGCCGGCGTTGGGCAGCCCTGGTCAGCGCCCAGGGCCGCGTGGAGCAGGGCCCTTTCTCGCTCGGGGCATGGCGCGGCCACCCGGAAAACGAGCCGCGACGATGGGGCGCGGCCGGCGGCCCCGGCGCCGGGGAGTTTTCCCCGAGCAGAGTGGATGGAGGCGCCGTGGCCGGGCGTCCGCCTCCGCCGTGGCGGGCGGCCGGGGCGCCCGTGGAGGGGGCTGGCCTCTGTGGGGGAACGGAGTGATCTCTCACTCCACGGCTGGGGCGAAGCCGCGAAAGGTGCCGTGGTCGCCGGGACGGTCGGGGGGACTCGTGGCGCGGGACTCAGGGTTCCCCATGCGGAGGCCCCCAGGCTCAGGCCCCTGGCCACGGAAGGCTGAGCAAGCAGGCCCGGGCCCGGGCCCGGCTTTCGGGGCTGGCCCGGCCCCAGCGGCCGGCTCCAGGGAGGGGACCCCCGGAGGCTGAGGAGCGGGAGGCGTCGGCCTCCCCGGGGCCCGCCTCCCGGAGCTCCTCCTGGCGGTGCCGGAACGCGCCGACACGCGATCCCGGACAGGGCCCCGGGGGGGCGGCCCTGCGGCCCTCTGGTGCCCGAAGTGTGTTCGCCGGGCGTTTTCCGGCCAATTCTCACGAGCGTTCTGCCCAAATCGGGATCGATTTGGGCAGAACGCTCGTGAGAATTGGCCGGCGTTGGGCAGCCCTGGTCAGCGCCCAGGGCCGCGTGGAGCAGGGCCCTTTCTCGCTCGGGGCATGGCGCGGCCACCCGGAAAACGAGCCGCGACGATGGGGCGCGGCCGGCGGCCCCGGCGCCGGGGAGTTTTCCCCCGAGCAGAGTGGATGGAGGCGCCGTGGCCGGGCGTCCGCCTCCGCCGTGGCGGGCGGCCGGGGCGCCCGTGGAGGGGGCTGGCCTCTGTGGGGGAACGGAGTGATCTCTCACTCCACGGCTGGGGCGAAGCCGCGAAAGGTGCCGTGGTCGCCGGGACGGTCGGGGGGACTCGTGGCGCGGGACTCAGGGTTCCCCATGCGGAGGCCCCCAGGCTCAGGCCCCTGGCCACGGAAGGCTGAGCAAGCAGGCCCGGGCCCGGGCCCGGCTTTCGGGGCTGGCCCGGCCCCAGCGGCCGGCGCCAGGGAGGGGACCCCCGGAGGCTGAGGAGCGGGAGGCGTCGGCCTCCCCGGGGCCCGCCTCCCGGAGCTCCTCCTGGCGGTGCCGGAACGCGCCGACACGCGATCCCGGACAGGGCCCCGGGGGGGCGGCCCTGCGGCCCTCTGGTGCCCGAAGTGTGTTCGCCGGGCGTTTTCCGGCCAATTCTCACGAGCGTTCTGCCCAAATCGGGATCGATTTGGGCAGAACGCTCGTGAGAAGTGGCCGGCGTTGGGCAGCCCTGGTCAGCGCCCAGGGCCGCGTGGACCAGGGCCCTTTCTCGCTCGGGGCATGGCGCGGCCACCGGGAAAACGAGCCGCGACGATGGGGCGCGGCCGGCGGCCCCGGCGCCGGGGAGTTTTCCCCGAGCAGAGTGGATGGAGGCGCCGTGGCCGGGCGTCCGCCTCCGCCGTGGCGGGCGGCCGGGGCGCCCGTGGAGGGGGCTGGCCTCTGTGGGGGAACGGAGTGATCTCTCACTCCACGGCTGGGGCGAAGCCGCGAAAGGTGCCGTGGTCGCCGGGACGGTCGGGGGGACTCGTGGCGCGGGACTCAGAGTTCCCCATGCGGAGGCCCCCAGGCTCAGGCCCCTGGCAACGGAAGGCTGAGCAAGCAGGCCCGGGCCCGGGCCCGGCTTTCGGGGCTGGCCCGGCCCCAGCGGCCGGCGCCAGGGAGGGGACCCCCGGAGGCTGAGGAGCGGGAGGCGTCGGCCTCCCCTGGGCCCGCCTCCCGGAGCTCCTCCTGGCGGTGCCGGAACGCGCCGAGACAGGATCCCGGATAGGGCCCCGGGGGGGCGGCCCTGCGGCCCTCTGGTGCCCGAAGTGTGTTCGCCGGGCGTTTTCCGGCCAATTCTCACGAGCGTTCTGCCCAAATCGGGATCGATTTGGGCAGAACGCTCGTGAGAATTGGCCGGCGTTGGGCAGCCCTGGTCAGCGCCCAGGGCCGCGTGGAGCAGGGCCCTTTCTCGCTCGGGGCATGGCGCGGCCACCCGGAAAACGAGCCGCGACGATGGGGCGCGGCCGGCGGCCCCGGCGCCGGGGAGTTTTCCCCGAGCAGAGTGGATGGAGGCGCCGTGGCCGGGCGTCCGCCTCCGCCGTGGCGGGCGGCCGGGGCGCCCGTGGAGGGGGCTGGCCTCTGTGGGGGAACGGAGTGATCTCTCACTCCACGGCTGGGGCGAAGCCGCGAAAGGTGCCGTGGTCGCCGGGACGGTCGGGGGGGACTCGTGGCGCGGGACTCAGGGTTCCCCATGCGGAGGCCCCCAGGCTCAGGCCCCTGGCCACGGAAGGCTGAGCAAGCAGGCCCGGGCCCGGGCCCGGCTTTCGGGGCTGGCCCGGCCCCAGCGGCCGGCTCCAGGGAGGGGACCCCCGGAGGCTGAGGAGCGGGAGGCGTCGGCCTCCCCGGGGCCCGCCTCCCGGAGCTCCTCCTGGCGGTGCCGGAACGCGCCGACACGCGATCCCGGACAGGGCCCCGGGGGGGGCGGCCCTGCGGCCCTCTGGTGCCCGAAGTGTGTTCGCCGGGCGTTTTCCGGCCAATTCTCACGAGCGTTCTGCCCAAATCGGGATCGATTTGGGCAGAACGCTCGTGAAAATTGGCCGGCGTTGGGCAGCCCTGGTCAGCGCCCAGGGCCGCGTGGAGCAGGGCCTTTTCTCGCTCGGGGCATGGCGCGGCCACCCGGAAAACGAGCCGCGACGATGGGGCGCGGCCGGCGGCCCCGGCGCCGGGGAATTTTCCCCGAGCAGAGTGGATGGAGGCGCCGTGGCCGGGCGTCCGCCTCCGCCGTGGCGGGCGGCCGGGGCGCCCGTGGAGGGGGCTGGCCTCTGTGGGGGAACGGAGTGATCTCTCACTCCACGGCTGGGGCGAAGCCGCGAAAGGTGCCGTGGTCGCCGGGACGGTCGGGGGGACTCGTGGCGCGGGACTCAGGGTTCCCCATGCGGAGGCCCCCAGGCTCAGGCCCCTGGCCACGGAAGGCTGAGCAAGCAGGCCCGGGCCCGGGCCCGGCTTTCGGGGCTGGCCCGGCCCCAGCGGCCGGCGCCAGGGAGGGGACCCCCGGAGGCTGAGGAGCGGGAGGCGTCGGCCTCCCCGGGGCCCGCCTCCCGGAGCTCCTCCTGGCGGTGCCGGAACGCGCCGACACGCGATCCCGGACAGGGCCCCGGGGGGGCGGCCCTGCGGCCCTCTGGTGCCCGAAGTGTGTTCGCCGGGCGTTTTCCGGCCAATTCTCACGAGCGTTCTGCCCAAATCGGGATCGATTTGGGCAGAACGCTCGTGAGAAGTGGCCGGCGTTGGGCAGCCCTGGTCAGCGCCCAGGGCCGCGTGGACCAGGGCCCTTTCTCGCTCGGGGCATGGCGCGGCCACCGGGAAAACGAGCCGCGACGATGGGGCGCGGCCGGCGGCCCCGGCGCCGGGGAGTTTTCCCCGAGCAGAGTGGATGGAGGCGCCGTGGCCGGGCGTCCGCCTCCGCCGTGGCGGGCGGCCGGGGCGCCCGTGGAGGGGGCTGGCCTCTGTGGGGGAACGGAGTGATCTCTCACTCCACGGCTGGGGCGAAGCCGCGAAAGGTGCCGTGGTCGCCGGGACGGTCGGGGGGACTCGTGGCGCGGGACTCAGAGTTCCCCATGCGGAGGCCCCCAGGCTCAGGCCCCTGGCAACGGAAGGCTGAGCAAGCAGGCCCGGGCCCGGGCCCGGCTTTCGGGGCTGGCCCGGCCCCAGCGGCCGGCGCCAGGGAGGGGACCCCCGGAGGCTGAGGAGCGGGAGGCGTCGGCCTCCCCTGGGCCCGCCTCCCGGAGCTCCTCCTGGCGGTGCCGGAACGCGCCGAGACAGGATCCCGGATAGGGCCCCGGGGGGGCGGCCCTGCGGCCCTCTGGTGCCCGAAGTGTGTTCGCCGGGCGTTTTCCGGCCAATTCTCACGAGCGTTCTGCCCAAATCGGGATCGATTTGGGCAGAACGCTCGTGAGAATTGGCCGGCGTTGGGCAGCCCTGGTCAGCGCCCAGGGCCGCGTGGAGCAGGGCCCTTTCTCGCTCGGGGCATGGCGCGGCCACCCGGAAAACGAGCCGCGACGATGGGGCGCGGCCGGCGGCCCCGGCGCCGGGGAGTTTTCCCCGAGCAGAGTGGATGGAGGCGCCGTGGCCGGGCGTCCGCCTCCGCCGTGGCGGGCGGCCGGGGCGCCCGTGGAGGGGGCTGGCCTCTGTGGGGGAACGGAGTGATCTCTCACTCCACGGCTGGGGCGAAGCCGCGAAAGGTGCCGTGGTCGCCGGGACGGTCGGGGGGACTCGTGGCGCGGGACTCAGGGTTCCCCATGCGGAGGCCCCCAGGCTCAGGCCCCTGGCCACGGAAGGCTGAGCAAGCAGGCCCGGGCCCGGGCCCGGCTTTCGGGGCTGGCCCGGCCCCAGCGGCCGGCTCCAGGGAGGGGACCCCCGGAGGCTGAGGAGCGGGAGGCGTCGGCCTCCCCGGGGCCCGCCTCCCGGAGCTCCTCCTGGCGGTGCCGGAACGCGCCGACACGCGATCCCGGACAGGGCCCCGGGGGGGCGGCCCTGCGGCCCTCTGGTGCCCGAAGTGTGTTCGCCGGGCGTTTTCCGGCCAATTCTCACGAGCGTTCTGCCCAAATCGGGATCGATTTGGGCAGAACGCTCGTGAGAATTGGCCGGCGTTGGGCAGCCCTGGTCAGCGCCCAGGGCCGCGTGGAGCAGGGCCCTTTCTCGCTCGGGGCATGGCGCGGCCACCCGGAAAACGAGCCGCGACGATGGGGCGCGGCCGGCGGCCCCGGCGCCGGGGAGTTTTCCCCGAGCAGAGTGGATGGAGGCGCCGTGGCCGGGCGTCCGCCTCCGCCGTGGCGGGCGGCCGGGGCGCCCGTGGAGGGGGCTGGCCTCTGTGGGGGAACGGAGTGATGTCTCACTCCACGGCTGGGGCGAAGCCGCGAAAGGTGCCGTGGTCGCCGGGACGGTCGGGGGGACTCGTGGCGCGGGACTCAGGGTTCCCCATGCGGAGGCCCCCAGGCTCAGGCCCCTGGCCACGGAAGGCTGAGCAAGCAGGCCCGGGCCCGGGCCCGGCTTTCGGGGCTGGCCCGGCCCCAGCGGCCGGCGCCAGGGAGGGGACCCCCGGAGGCTGAGGAGCGGGAGGCGTCGGCCTCCCCGGGGCCCGCCTCCCGGAGCTCCTCCTGGCGGTGCCGGAACGCGCCGAGACGCGATCCCGGACAGGGCCCCGGGGGGGCGGCCCTGCGGCCCTCTGGTGCCCGAAGTGTGTTCGCCGGGCGTTTTCCGGCCAATTCTCACGAGCGTTCTGCCCAAATCGGGATCGATTTGGGCAGAACGCTCGTGAGAATTGGCCGGCGTTGGGCAGCCCTGGTCAGCGCCCAGGGCCGCGTGGAGCAGGGCCCTTTCTCGCTCGGGGCATGGCGCGGCCACCCGGAAAACGAGCCGCGACGATGGGGCGCGGCCGGCGGCCCCGGCGCCGGGGAGTTTTCCCCGAGCAGAGTGGATGGAGGCGCCGTGGCCGGGCGTCCGCCTCCGCCGTGGCGGGCGGCCGGGGCGCCCGTGGAGGGGGCTGGCCTCTGTGGGGGAACGGAGTGATCTCTCACTCCACGGCTGGGGCGAAGCCGCGAAAGGTGCCGTGGTCGCCGGGACGGTCGGGGGGACTCGTGGCGCGGGACTCAGGGTTCCCCATGCGGCGGCCCCCAGGCTCAGGCCCCTGGCCACGGAAGGCTGAGCAAGCAGGCCCGGGCCCGGGCCCGGCTTTCGGGGCTGGCCCGGCCCCAGCGGCCGGCGCCAGGGAGGGGACCCCCGGAGGCTGAGGAGCGGGAGGCGTCGGCCTCCCCGGGGCCCGCCTCCCGGAGCTCCTCCTGGCGGTGCCGGAACGCGCCGACACGCGATCCCGGACAGGGCCCCGGGGGGGCGGCCCTGCGGCCCTCTGGTGCCCGAAGTGTGTTCGCCGGGCGTTTTCCGGCCAATTCTCACGAGCGTTCTGCCCAAATCGGGATCGATTTGGGCAGAACGCTCGTGAGAAGTGGCCGGCGTTGGGCAGCCCTGGTCAGCGCCCAGGGCCGCGTGGACCAGGGCCCTTTCTCGCTCGGGGCATGGCGCGGCCACCGGGAAAACGAGCCGCGACGATGGGGCGCGGCCGGCGGCCCCGGCGCCGGGGAGTTTTCCCCGAGCAGAGTGGATGGAGGCGCCGTGGCCGGGCGTCCGCCTCCGCCGTGGCGGGCGGCCGGGGCGCCCGTGGAGGGGGCTGGCCTCTGTGGGGGAACGGAGTGATCTCTCACTCCACGGCTGGGGCGAAGCCGCGAAAGGTGCCGTGGTCGCCGGGACGGTCGGGGGGACTCGTGGCGCGGGACTCAGAGTTCCCCATGCGGAGGCCCCCAGGCTCAGGCCCCTGGCAACGGAAGGCTGAGCAAGCAGGCCCGGGCCCGGGCCCGGCTTTCGGGGCTGGCCCGGCCCCAGCGGCCGGCGCCAGGGAGGGGACCCCCGGAGGCTGAGGAGCGGGAGGCGTCGGCCTCCCCTGGGCCCGCCTCCCGGAGCTCCTCCTGGCGGTGCCGGAACGCGCCGAGACAGGATCCCGGATAGGGCCCCGGGGGGGCGGCCCTGCGGCCCTCTGGTGCCCGAAGTGTGTTCGCCGGGCGTTTTCCGGCCAATTCTCACGAGCGTTCTGCCCAAATCGGGATCGATTTGGGCAGAACGCTCGTGAGAATTGGCCGGCGTTGGGCAGCCCTGGTCAGCGCCCAGGGCCGCGTGGAGCAGGGCCCTTTCTCGCTCGGGGCATGGCGCGGCCACCCGGAAAACGAGCCGCGACGATGGGGCGCGGCCGGCGGCCCCGGCGCCGGGGAGTTTTCCCCGAGCAGAGTGGATGGAGGCGCCGTGGCCGGGCGTCCGCCTCCGCCGTGGCGGGCGGCCGGGGCGCCCGTGGAGGGGGCTGGCCTCTGTGGGGGAACGGAGTGATCTCTCACTCCACGGCTGGGGCGAAGCCGCGAAAGGTGCCGTGGTCGCCGGGACGGTCGGGGGGACTCGTGGCGCGGGACTCAGGGTTCCCCATGCGGAGGCCCCCAGGCTCAGGCCCCTGGCCACGGAAGGCTGAGCAAGCAGGCCCGGGCCCGGGCCCGGCTTTCGGGGCTGGCCCGGCCCCAGCGGCCGGCTCCAGGGAGGGGACCCCCGGAGGCTGAGGAGCGGGAGGCGTCGGCCTCCCCGGGGCCCGCCTCCCGGAGCTCCTCCTGGCGGTGCCGGAACGCGCCGACACGCGATCCCGGACAGGGCCCCGGGGGGGCGGCCCTGCGGCCCTCTGGTGCCCGAAGTGTGTTCGCCGGGCGTTTTCCGGCCAATTCTCACGAGCGTTCTGCCCAAATCGGGATCGATTTGGGCAGAACGCTCGTGAAAATTGGCCGGCGTTGGGCAGCCCTGGTCAGCGCCCAGGGCCGCGTGGAGCAGGGCCTTTTCTCGCTCGGGGCATGGCGCGGCCACCCGGAAAACGAGCCGCGACGATGGGGCGCGGCCGGCGGCCCCGGCGCCGGGGAGTTTTCCCCGAGCAGAGTGGATGGAGGCGCCGTGGCCGGGCGTCCGCCTCCGCCGTGGCGGGCGGCCGGGGCGCCCGTGGAGGGGGCTGGCCTCTGTGGGGGAACGGAGTGATGTCTCACTCCACGGCTGGGGCGAAGCCGCGAAAGGTGCCGTGGTCGCCGGGACGGTCGGGGGGACTCGTGGCGCGGGACTCAGGGTTCCCCATGCGGAGGCCCCCAGGCTCAGGCCCCTGGCAACGGAAGGCTGAGCAAGCAGGCCCGGGCCCGGGCCCGGCTTTCGGGGCTGGCCCGGCCCCAGCGGCCGGCGCCAGGGAGGGGACCCCCGGAGGCTGAGGAGCGGGAGGCGTCGGCCTCCCCGGGGCCCGCCTCCCGGAGCTCCTCCTGGCGGTGCCGGAACGCGCCGAGACGCGATCCCGGACAGGGCCCCGGGGGGGCGGCCCTGCGGCCCTCTGGTGCCCGAAGTGTGTTCGCCGGGCGTTTTCCGGCCAATTCTCACGAGCGTTCTGCCCAAATCGGGATCGATTTGGGCAGAACGCTCGTGAGAATTGGCCGGCGTTGGGCAGCCCTGGTCAGCGCCCAGGGCCGCGTGGAGCAGGGCCCTTTCTCGCTCGGGGCATGGCGCGGCCACCCGGAAAACGAGCCGCGACGATGGGGCGCGGCCGGCGGCCCCGGCGCCGGGGAGTTTTCCCCGAGCAGAGTGGATGGAGGCGCCGTGGCCGGGCGTCCGCCTCCGCCGTGGCGGGCGGCCGGGGCGCCCGTGGAGGGGGCTGGCCTCTGTGGGGGAACGGAGTGATCTCTCACTCCACGGCTGGGGCGAAGCCGCGAAAGGTGCCGTGGTCGCCGCGACGGTCGGGGGGACTCGTGGCGCGGGACTCAGGGTTCCCCATGCGGAGGCCCCCAGGCTCAGGCCCCTGGCCACGGAAGGCTGAGCAAGCAGGCCCGGGCCCGGGCCCGGCTTTCGGGGCTGGCCCGGCCCCAGCGGCCGGCGCCAGGGAGGGGACCCCCGGAGGCTGAGGAGCGGGAGGCGTCGGCCTCCCCGGGGCCCGCCTCCCGGAGCTCCTCCTGGCGGTGCCGGAACGCGCCGACACGCGATCCCGGACAGGGCCCCGGGGGGGCGGCCCTGCGGCCCTCTGGTGCCCGAAGTGTGTTCGCCGGGCGTTTTCCGGCCAATTCTCACGAGCGTTCTGCCCAAATCGGGATCGATTTGGGCAGAACGCTCGTGAGAAGTGGCCGGCGTTGGGCAGCCCTGGTCAGCGCCCAGGGCCGCGTGGACCAGGGCCCTTTCTCGCTCGGGGCATGGCGCGGCCACCGGGAAAACGAGCCGCGACGATGGGGCGCGGCCGGCGGCCCCGGCGCCGGGGAGTTTTCCCCGAGCAGAGTGGATGGAGGCGCCGTGGCCGGGCGTCCGCCTCCGCCGTGGCGGGCGGCCGGGGCGCCCGTGGAGGGGGCTGGCCTCTGTGGGGGAACGGAGTGATCTCTCACTCCACGGCTGGGGCGAAGCCGCGAAAGGTGCCGTGGTCGCCGGGACGGTCGGGGGGACTCGTGGCGCGGGACTCAGTGTTCCCCATGCGGAGGCCCCCAGGCTCAGGCCCCTGGCAACGGAAGGCTGAGCAAGCAGGCCCGGGCCCGGGCCCGGCTTTCGGGGCTGGCCCGGCCCCAGCGGCCGGCGCCAGGGAGGGGACCCCCGGAGGCTGAGGAGCGGGAGGCGTCGGCCTCCCCTGGGCCCGCCTCCCGGAGCTCCTCCTGGCGGTGCCGGAACGCGCCGAGACAGGATCCCGGATAGGGCCCCGGGGGGGCGGCCCTGCGGCCCTCTGGTGCCCGAAGTGTGTTCGCCGGGCGTTTTCCGGCCAATTCTCACGAGCGTTCTGCCCAAATCGGGATCGATTTGGGCAGAACGCTCGTGAGAATTGGCCGGCGTTGGGCAGCCCTGGTCAGCGCCCAGGGCCGCGTGGAGCAGGGCCCTTTCTCGCTCGGGGCATGGCGCGGCCACCCGGAAAACGAGCCGCGACGATGGGGCGCGGCCGGCGGCCCCGGCGCCGGGGAGTTTTCCCCGAGCAGAGTGGATGGAGGCGCCGTGGCCGGGCGTCCGCCTCCGCCGTGGCGGGCGGCCGGGGCGCCCGTGGAGGGGGCTGGCCTCTGTGGGGGAACGGAGTGATCTCTCACTCCACGGCTGGGGCGAAGCCGCGAAAGGTGCCGTGGTCGCCGGGACGGTCGGGGGGACTCGTGGCGCGGGACTCAGGGTTCCCCATGCGGAGGCCCCCAGGCTCAGGCCCCTGGCCACGGAAGGCTGAGCAAGCAGGCCCGGGCCCGGGCCCGGCTTTCGGGGCTGGCCCGGCCCCAGCGGCCGGCTCCAGGGAGGGGACCCCCGGAGGCTGAGGAGCGGGAGGCGTCGGCCTCCCCGGGGCCCGCCTCCCGGAGCTCCTCCTGGCGGTGCCGGAACGCGCCGACACGCGATCCCGGACAGGGCCCCGGGGGGGCGGCCCTGCGGCCCTCTGGTGCCCGAAGTGTGTTCGCCGGGCGTTTTCCGGCCAATTCTCACGAGCGTTCTGCCCAAATCGGGATCGATTTGGGCAGAACGCTCGTGAAAATTGGCCGGCGTTGGGCAGCCCTGGTCAGCGCCCAGGGCCGCGTGGAGCAGGGCCTTTTCTCGCTCGGGGCATGGCGCGGCCACCCGGAAAACGAGCCGCGACGATGGGGCGCGGCCGGCGGCCCCGGCGCCGGGGAGTTTTCCCCGAGCAGAGTGGATGGAGGCGCCGTGGCCGGGCGTCCGCCTCCGCCGTGGCGGGCGGCCGGGGCGCCCGTGGAGGGGGCTGGCCTCTGTGGGGGAACGGAGTGATGTCTCACTCCACGGCTGGGGCGAAGCCGCGAAAGGTGCCGTGGTCGCCGGGACGGTCGGGGGGACTCGTGGCGCGGGACTCAGGGTTCCCCATGCGGAGGCCCCCAGGCTCAGGCCCCTGGCAACGGAAGGCTGAGCAAGCAGGCCCGGGCCCGGGCCCGGCTTTCGGGGCTGGCCCGGCCCCAGCGGCCGGCGCCAGGGAGGGGACCCCCAGAGGCTGAGGAGCGGGAGGCGTCGGCCTCCCCTGGGCCCGCCTCCCGGAGCTCCTCCTGGCGGTGCCGGAACGCGCCGAGACAGGATCCCGGACAGGGCCCCGGGGGGGCGGCCCTGCGGCCCTCTGGTGCCCGAAATGTGTTCGCCGGGCGTTTTCCGGCCAATTCTCACGAGCGTTCTGCCCAAATCGGGATCGATTTGGGCAGAACGCTCGTGAGAATTGGCCGGCGTTGGGCAGCCCTGGTCAGCGCCCAGGGCCGCGTGGAGCAGGGCCCTTTCTCGCTCGGGGCATGGCGCGGCCACCCGGAAAACGAGCCGCGACGATGGGGCGCGGCCGGCGGCCCCGGCGCCGGGGAGTTTTCCCCGAGCAGAGTGGATGGAGGCGCCGTGGCCGGGCGTCCGCCTCCGCCGTGGCGGGCGGCCGGGGCGCCCGTGGAGGGGGCTGGCCTCTGTGGGGGAACGGAGTGATCTCTCACTCCACGGCTGGGGCGAAGCCGCGAAAGGTGCCGTGGTCGCCGCGACGGTCGGGGGGACTCGTGGCGCGGGACTCAGGGTTCCCCATGCGGAGGCCCCCAGGCTCAGGCCCCTGGCCACGGAAGGCTGAGCAAGCAGGCCCGGGCCCGGGCCCGGCTTTCGGGGCTGGCCCGGCCCCAGCGGCCGGCGCCAGGGAGGGGACCCCCGGAGGCTGAGGAGCGGGAGGCGTCGGCCTCCCCGGGGCCCGCCTCCCGGAGCTCCTCCTGGCGGTGCCGGAACGCGCCGACACGCGATCCCGGACAGGGCCCCGGGGGGGCGGCCCTGCGGCCCTCTGGTGTCCGAAGTGTGTTCGCCGGGCGTTTTCCGGCCAATTCTCACGAGCGTTCTGCCCAAATCGGGATCGATTTGGGCAGAACGCTCGTGAGAATTGGCCGGCGTTGGGCAGCCCTGGTCAGCGCCCAGGGCCGCGTGGAGCAGGGCCCTTTCTCGCTCGGGGCATGGCGCGGCCACCCGGAAAACGAGCCGCGACGATGGGGCGCGGCCGGCGGCCCCGGCGCTGGGGAGTTTTCCCCGAGCAGAGTGGATGGAGGCGCCGTGGCCGGGCGTCCGCCTCCGCCGTGGCGGGCGGCCGGGGCGCCCGTGGAGGGGGCTGGCCTCTGTGGGGGAACGGAGTGATCTCTCACTCCACGGCTGGGGCGAAGCCGCGAAAGGTGCCGTGGTCGCCGGGACGGTCGGGGGGACTCGTGGCGCGGGACTCAGGGTTCCCCATGCGGAGGCCCCCAGGCTCAGGCCCCTGGCAACGGAAGGCTGAGCAAGCAGGCCCGGGCCCGGGCCCGGCTTTCGGGGCTGGCCCGGCCCCAGCGGCCGGCGCCAGGGAGGGGACCCCCGGAGGCTGAGGAGCGGGAGGCGTCGGCCTCCCCGGGGCCCGCCTCCCGGAGCTCCTCCTGGCGGTGCCGGAACGCGCCGACACGCGATCCCGGACAGGGCCCCGGGGGGGGCCGCCCTGCGGCCCTGTGGTGCCCGAAGTGTGTTCGCCGGGCGTTTTCCGGCCAATTCTCACGAGCGTTCTGCCCAAATCGGGATCGATTTGGGCAGAACGCTCGTGAGAATTGGCCGGCGTTGGGCAGCCCTGGTCAGCGCCCAGTTCCGCGTGCAGCAGGGCCCTTCTCGCTCGGGGCATTGCGCGGCCACCCGGAAAACGAGCCACGACGATGGGGCGCGACCGGCAGCCTCGGCGCCGGGGAGTTTTCCCCGAGCAGAGTGGATGGAGGCGCCGTGGCCGGACGTCTGCCTCCGCCGTGGCGGGCGGCCGGGGCGCCCCTGGAGGGGGCTGGCCTCTGTGGGGAAAAGGACTGGTCTCTCACTCCGCGGAAAGGCGAAGCCGCGAAAGGTGCCGTTGTTGCCGGGACGGTCGGCGGACTCGTGGCGCGGGACTCAGGGTTCCCCATGGGGAGGCCCCCAGGCTCAGGCCCCTGGCAACGGAAGGCTGAGCAAGCAGGCCCGGGCCCGGGCCCGGCTTTCGGGGCTGGCCCGGCCCCAGCTGCCGGCGCCAGGGAGGGGACCCCGGAGGCTGAGGAGCGGGAGGCGTCGGCCTCCCCGGGGCACGCCTCCCGGAGCTCCTCCTGGCGGTGCCGGAACGCGACGACCCGCGATCCCGGACAGGGCCCCGGGAGGGGCCGCCCTGCGGCCCTGTGGTGCCCGAAGTGTGTTCTCCGGGCGTTTTCCGGTCAATTCTCACGAGCGTTCTGCCCAAATCGGGATCGATTTGGGCAGAACGCTCGTGAGAATTGGCCGGCGTTGGGCAGCCCTGGTCAGCGCCCAGTTCCGCGTGCAGCAGGGCCCTTTCTCACTCGGGGCATGGCGCGGCCACCCGGAAAACGAGCCGCGACGATGGGGCGCGGCCGGCGGCCCCGGCGCCGGGGAGTTTTCCCCGAGCAGAGTGGATGGAGGCGCCGTGGCCGGGCGTCCGCCTCCGCCGTGGCGGGCGGCCGGGGCGCCCGTGGAGGGGGCTGGCCTCTGTGGGGGAACGGAGTGATGTCTCACTCCACGGCTGGGGCGAAGCCGCGAAAGGTGCCGTGGTCGCCGGGACGGTCGGGGGGACTCGTGGCGCGGGACTCAGGGTTCCCCATGCGGAGGCCCCCAGGCTCAGGCCCCTGGCAACGGAAGGCTGAGCAAGCAGGCCCGGGCCCGGGCCCGGCTTTCGGGGCTGGCCCGGCCCCAGCGGCCGGCGCCAGGGAGGGGACCCCCAGAGGCTGAGGAGCGGGAGGCGTCGGCCTCCCCTGGGCCCGCCTCCCGGAGCTCCTCCTGGCGGTGCCGGAACGCGCCGAGACAGGATCCCGGACAGGGCCCCGGGGGGGCGGCCCTGCGGCCCTCTGGTGCCCGAAATGTGTTCGCCGGGCGTTTTCCGGCCAATTCTCACGAGCGTTCTGCCCAAATCGGGATCGATTTGGGCAGAACGCTCGTGAGAATTGGCCGGCGTTGGGCAGCCCTGGTCAGCGCCCAGGGCCGCGTGGAGCAGGGCCCTTTCTCGCTCGGGGCATGGCGCGGCCACCCGGAAAACGAGCCGCGACGATGGGGCGCGGCCGGCGGCCCCGGCGCCGGGGAGTTTTCCCCGAGCAGAGTGGATGGAGGCGCCGTGGCCGGGCGTCCGCCTCCGCCGTGGCGGGCGGCCGGGGCGCCCGTGGAGGGGGCTGGCCTCTGTGGGGGAACGGAGTGATCTCTCACTCCACGGCTGGGGCGAAGCCGCGAAAGGTGCCGTGGTCGCCGCGACGGTCGGGGGGACTCGTGGCGCGGGACTCAGGGTTCCCCATGCGGAGGCCCCCAGGCTCAGGCCCCTGGCCACGGAAGGCTGAGCAAGCAGGCCCGGGCCCGGGCCCGGCTTTCGGGGCTGGCCCGGCCCCAGCGGCCGGCGCCAGGGAGGGGACCCCCGGAGGCTGAGGAGCGGGAGGCGTCGGCCTCCCCGGGGCCCGCCTCCCGGAGCTCCTCCTGGCGGTGCCGGAACGCGCCGACACGCGATCCCGGACAGGGCCCCGGGGGGGCGGCCCTGCGGCCCTCTGGTGTCCGAAGTGTGTTCGCCGGGCGTTTTCCGGCCAATTCTCACGAGCGTTCTGCCCAAATCGGGATCGATTTGGGCAGAACGCTCGTGAGAATTGGCCGGCGTTGGGCAGCCCTGGTCAGCGCCCAGGGCCGCGTGGAGCAGGGCCCTTTCTCGCTCGGGGCATGGCGCGGCCACCCGGAAAACGAGCCGCGACGATGGGGCGCGGCCGGCGGCCCCGGCGCTGGGGAGTTTTCCCCGAGCAGAGTGGATGGAGGCGCCGTGGCCGGGCGTCCGCCTCCGCCGTGGCGGGCGGCCGGGGCGCCCGTGGAGGGGGCTGGCCTCTGTGGGGGAACGGAGTGATCTCTCACTCCACGGCTGGGGCGAAGCCGCGAAAGGTGCCGTGGTCGCCGGGACGGTCGGGGGGACTCGTGGCGCGGGACTCAGGGTTCCCCATGCGGAGGCCCCCAGGCTCAGGCCCCTGGCAACGGAAGGCTGAGCAAGCAGGCCCGGGCCCGGGCCCGGCTTTCGGGGCTGGCCCGGCCCCAGCGGCCGGCGCCAGGGAGGGGACCCCCGGAGGCTGAGGAGCGGGAGGCGTCGGCCTCCCCGGGGCCCGCCTCCCGGAGCTCCTCCTGGCGGTGCCGGAACGCGCCGACACGCGATCCCGGACAGGGCCCCGGGGGGGGCCGCCCTGCGGCCCTGTGGTGCCCGAAGTGTGTTCGCCGGGCGTTTTCCGGCCAATTCTCACGAGCGTTCTGCCCAAATCGGGATCGATTTGGGCAGAACGCTCGTGAGAATTGGCCGGCGTTGGGCAGCCCTGGTCAGCGCCCAGTTCCGCGTGCAGCAGGGCCCTTCTCGCTCGGGGCATTGCGCGGCCACCCGGAAAACGAGCCACGACGATGGGGCGCGACCGGCAGCCTCGGCGCCGGGGAGTTTTCCCCGAGCAGAGTGGATGGAGGCGCCGTGGCCGGACGTCTGCCTCCGCCGTGGCGGGCGGCCGGGGCGCCCCTGGAGGGGGCTGGCCTCTGTGGGGAAAAGGACTGGTCTCTCACTCCGCGGAAAGGCGAAGCCGCGAAAGGTGCCGTTGTTGCCGGGACGGTCGGCGGACTCGTGGCGCGGGACTCAGGGTTCCCCATGGGGAGGCCCCCAGGCTCAGGCCCCTGGCAACGGAAGGCTGAGCAAGCAGGCCCGGGCCCGGGCCCGGCTTTCGGGGCTGGCCCGGCCCCAGCTGCCGGCGCCAGGGAGGGGACCCCGGAGGCTGAGGAGCGGGAGGCGTCGGCCTCCCCGGGGCACGCCTCCCGGAGCTCCTCCTGGCGGTGCCGGAACGCGACGACCCGCGATCCCGGACAGGGCCCCGGGAGGGGCCGCCCTGCGGCCCTGTGGTGCCCGAAGTGTGTTCTCCGGGCGTTTTCCGGTCAATTCTCACGAGCGTTCTGCCCAAATCGGGATCGATTTGGGCAGAACGCTCATGAGAATTGGCCGGCGTTGGGCAGCCCTGGTCAGCGCCCAGTTCCGCGTGCAGCAGGGCCCTTTCTCACTCGGGGCATGGCGCGGCCACCCGGAAAACGAGCCGCGACGATGGGGCGCGGCCGGCAGCCGCGGCGCCGGGCAGTTTTCCCCGAGCAGAGTGGATGGAGGCGCCATGGCCGGGCGTCCGCCTCCGCCGTGGCGGGCGGCCGGGGCGCCCCTGGAGGGGGCTGGCCTCTGTGGGGAAACGGACTGGTCTCTCACTCCGCGGCTAGGACGAAGCCGCGAAAGGTGCCGTTGTCACCGGGACGGTCGGGGGACTCGTGGCGCGGGACTCAGGGTTCCCCATGGGGAGGCCCCCAGGCTCAGGCCCCTGGCAACGGAAGGCTGAGCAAGCAGGCCCGGGCCCGGGCCCGGCTTTCGGGGCTGGCCTGGCCCCAGCTGCCGGCGCCAGGGAGGGGACCCCCGGAGGCTGAGGAGCGGGAGGCGTCGGCCTCCCCGGGGCACGCCTCCCGGAGCTCCTCCTGGAGGTGCCGGAACGCGAAGACCCGCGATCCCGGACAGGGCCCCGGGGGGGGCCGCCCTGCGGCCCTGTGGTGCCCGAAGTGTGTTCGCCGGGCGTTTTCCGGCCAATTCTCACGAGCGTTCTGCCCAAATCGGGATCGATTTGGGCAGAACGCTCGTGAGAATTGGCCGGCGTTGGGCAGCCCTGGTCAGCGCCCAGTTCCGCGTGCAGCAGGGCCCTTTCTCGCTCGGGGCATGGCGCGGCCACCCGGAAAACGAGCCGCGACGATGGGGCGCGGCCGGCAGCCGCGGCGCCGGGCAGTTTTCCCCGAGCAGAGTGGATGGAGGCGCCGTGGCCGGGCGTCCGCCTCCGCCGTGGCGGGCGGCCGGGGCGCCCCTGGAGGGGGCTGGCCTCTGTGGGGAAACGGACTGGTCTCTCACTCCGCGGCTAGGACGAAGCCGCGAAAGGTGCCGTTGTCGCCGGGACGGTCGGGGGACTCGTGGCGCGGGACTCAGGGTTCCCCATGGGGAGGCCCCCAGGCTCAGGCCCCTGGCAACGGAAGGCTGAGCAAGCAGGCCCGGGCCCGGGCCCGGCTTTCGGGGCTGGCCCGGCCCCAGCTGCCGGCGCCAGGGAGGGGAACCCCGGAGGCTGAGGAGCGGGAGGCGTCGGCCTCCTCGGGGCACGCCTCCCGGAGCTCCTCCTGGTGGTGCCGGAACGCGACGACCCGCGATCCCGGACAGGGCCCCGGGGGGGCGGCCCTGCGGCCCTGTGGTGCCCGAAGTGTGTTCGCCGGGCGTTTTCCGGCCAATTCGCACGAGCGTTCTGCCCAAATCGGGATCGATTTGGGCAGAACGCTCGTGAGAATTGGCCGGCGTTGGGCAGCCCTGGTCAGCGCCCAGTTCCGCGTGCAGCAGGGCCCTTCTCGCTCGGGTCATGGCGCGGCCACCCGGAAAACGAGCCGCGACGATGGGGCGCGGCCGGCAGCCGCGGCGCCGGGGAGTTTTCCCCGAGCAGAGTGGATGGAGGCGCCGTGGCCGGGCGTCCGCCTCCGCCGTGGGGGGCGGCCGGGGCGCCCCTGGAGGGGGCTGGCCTCTGTGGGGAAACGGACTGGTCTCTCACTCCGCGGCTAGGACGAAGCCGCGAAAGGTGCCGTTGTCGCCGGGACGGTCGGGGGACTCGTGGCGCGGGACTCAGGGTTCCCCATGGGGAGGCCCCCAGGCTCAGGCCCCTGGCAACGGAAGGCTGAGCAAGCAGGCCCGGGCCCGGGCCCGGCTTTCGGGGCTGGCCCGGCCCCAGCTGCCGGCGCCAGGGAGGGGACCCCTGGAGGCTGAGGAGCGGGAGGCGTTGGCCTCCCCGGGGCACGCCTCCCGGAGCTCCTCCTGGAGGTGCCGGAACGCGAAGACCCGCGATCCCGGACAGGGCCCCGGGGGGGGCCGCCCTGCGGCCCTGTGGTGCCCGAAGTGTGTTCGCCGGGCGTTTTCCGGCCAATTCTCACGAGCGTTCTGCCCAAATCGGGATCGATTTGGGCAGAACGCTCGTGAGAATTGGCCGGCGTTGGGCAGCCCTGGTCAGCGCCCAGTTCCGCGTGCAGCAGGGCCCTTCTCGCTCGGGGCATGGCGCGGCCACCCGGAAAACGAGCCACGACGATGGGGCGCGACCGGCAGCCTCGGCGCCGGGGTGTTTTCCCCGAGCAGAGTGGATGGAGGTGCCGTTGCCGGGCGTCTGCCTCCGCCGTGGCGGGCGGCCGGGGCGCCCCTGGAGGGGGCTGGCCTCTGTGGGGAAAAGGACTGGTCTCTTACTCCGCGGAAAGGCGAAGCCGCGAAAGGTGCCGTTGTCGCCGGGACGGTCGGCGGACTCGTGGCGCGGGACTCAGGGTTCCCCATGGGGAGGCCCCCAGGCTCAGGCCCCTGGCAACGGAAGGCTGAGCAAGCAGGCCCGGGCCCGGGCCCGGCTTTCGGGGCTGGCCCGGCCCCAGCTGCCGGCGCCAGGGAGGGGACCCCCGGAGGCTGAGGAGCGGGAGGCGTCGGCCTCCCCGGGGCACGCCTCCCGGAGCTCCTCCTGGCGGTGCCGGAACGCGACGACCCGCGATCCCGGACAGGGCCCCGGGGGGGGCCGCCCTGCGGCCCTGTGGTGCCCGAAGTGTGTTCGCCGGGCGTTTTCCGGCCAATTCTCACGAGCGTTCTGCCCAAATCGGGATCGATTTGGGCAGAACGCTCGTGAGAATTGGCCGGCGTTGGGCAGCCCTGGTCAGCGCCCAGTTCCGCGTGCAGTAGGGCCCTTCTCGCTCGGGGCATGGCGCGACCACCCGGAAAACGAGCCGCGACGATGGGGCGCGACCGGCAGCCTCGGCGCCGGGGAGTTTTCCCCGAGCAGAGTGGATGGAGGCGCCGTGGCCGGGCGTCTGCCTCCGCCGTGGCGGGCGGCCGGGGCGCCCCTGGAAGGGGCTGGCCTCTGTGGGGAAAAGGACTGGTCTCTCACTCCGCGGCAAGGCGAAGCCGCAAAAGGTGCCGTTGTCGCCGGGACGGTCGGGGGACTCGTGGCGCGGGACTCAGGGTTCCCCATGGGGAGGCCCCCAGGCTCAGGCCCCTGGCAACGGAAGTCTGAGCAAGCAGGCCCGGGCCCGGGCCCGGCTTTCGGGGCTGGCCCGGCCCCAGCTGCCGGCGCCAGGGAGGGGACCCCCGGAGGCTGAGGAGCGGGAGGCGTTGGCCTCCCCGGGGCACGCGTCCTGGAGCTCCTCCTGGCGGTGCCGGAACGCGACGACCCGCGATCCCGGACAGGGCCCCGGGGTGGGCCGCCCTGCGGCCCTGTGGTGCCCGAAGTGTGTTCGCCGGGCGTTTTCCGGCCAATTCTCACGAGCGTTCTGCCCAAATCGGGATCGATTTGGGCAGAACGCTCGTGAGAATTGGCCGGCGTTGGGCAGCCCTGGTCAGCGCCCAGTTCCGCGTGCAGCAGGGCCCTTTCTTGCTCAGGGCATGGCGCGGCCACCCAGAAAACGAGCCACGACGATTGGGCGCGGCCGGCAGCCGCGGCGCCGGGCAGTTTTCCCCGAGCAGAGTGGATGGAGGCGCCGTGGCCGGGCGTCCGCCTCCGCCGTGGCGGGCGGCCGGGGCGTCCCTGGAGGGGGCTGGCCTCTGTGGGGAAACGGACTGGTCTATCACTCCGCGGCTAGGACGAAGCCGCGAAAGGTGCCGTTGTCACCGGGACGGTCGGGGGACTCGTGGCGCGGGACTCAGGGTTCCCCATGGGGAGGCCCCCAGGCTCAGGCCCCTGGCAACGGAAGGCTGAGCAAGCAGGCCCGGGCCCGGGCCCGGCTTTCGGGGCTGGCCTGGCCCCAGCTGCCGGCGCCAGGGAGGGGACCCCCGGAGGCTGAGGAGCGGGAGGCGTCGGCCTCCCCGGGGCACGCCTCCCGGAGCTCCTCCTGGAGGTGCCGGAACGCGAAGACCCGCGATCCCGGACAGGGCCGCGGGGGGGGCCGCCCTGCGGCCCTGTGGTGCCCGAAGTGTGTTCGCCGGGCGTTTTCCGGCCAATTCTCACCAGCGTTCTGCCCAAATCGGGATCGATTTGGGCAGAACGCTCGTGAGAATTGGCCGGCGTTGGGCAGCCCAGGTCAGCGCCCAGTTCTGCGTGCAACAGGGCCCTTCTCTCTCGGGGCATGGCGCGGCCACCCGGAAAATGAGCCACGACGATGGGGCGCGACCGGCAGCCTCGGCGCCGGGGAGTTTTCCCCGAGCAGAGTGGATGGAGGCGCCGTGGCCGGGCGTCCGCCTCCTCCGTGGCGGGCGGCCGGGGCGCCCCTGGAGGGGGCTGGCCTCTGTGGGGAAAAGGACTGGTCTCTCACTCCGCGGCTAGGACGAAGCCGTGAAAGGTGCCGTTGTCGCCGGGACGGTCGGCGGACTCGTGGCGCGGGACTCAGGGTTCCCCATGGGGAGGCCCCCAGGCTCAGGCCCCTGGCAACGGAAGGCTGAGCAAGCAGGCCCGGGCCCGGGCCCGGATTTCGGGGCTGGCCCGGCCCCAGCTGCCGGCGCCAGGGAGGGGACCCCCGGAGGCTGAGGAGCGGGAGGCCTCGGCCTCCCCGGGGCACGCCTCCCGGAGCTCCTCCTGGCGGTGCCGGAACGCGACGACAGGCGATCCCGGACAGGGCCCCGGGGGGGGCCGCCCTGCAGCCCTGTGGTGCCCGAAGTGTGTTCGCCGGGCGTTTTCCGGCCAATTCTCAAGAGCGTTCTGCCCAAATCGGGATCGATTTGGGCAGAACGCTCGTGAGAATTGGCCGGCGTTGGGCAGCCCTGGTCAGCGCCCAGTTCCGCGTGCAGCAGGGCCCTTTCTCGCTCGGGGCATGGCGCGGCCACCCGGAAAACGAGCCGCGACGATGGGGCGCGGCCGGCAGCCGCGGCGCCGGGGAGTTTTCCCCGAGCAGAGTGGATGGAGGCGCCGTGGCCGGGCGTCCGCCTCCGCCGTGGCGGGCGGCCGGGGCGCCCCTGGAGGGGGCTGGCCTCTGTGGGGAAACGGACTGGTCTCTCACTCCGCGGCTAGGACGAAGCCGCCAAAGGTGCCGTTGTCGCTGGGACGGTCGGGGGACTCGTGGCGCGGGACTCAGGGTTCCCCATGGGGAGGCCCCAAGGCTCAGGCCCCTGGCAACGGAAGGCTGAGCAAGCAGGCCCGGGCCCGGGCCCGGCTTTCGGGACTGGCCCGGCCCCAGCTGCCGGCGCCAGGGAGGGGACCCCCGGAGGCTGAGGAGCGGGAGGCGTCGGCCTCCCCGGGGCACGCGTCCCGGAGCTCCTCCTGGCGGTGCCGGAACGCGACGACCCGCGATCCCGGACAGGGCCCCGGGGGGGGCCGCCCTGCGGCCCTGTGGTGTCCGAAGTGTGTTCGCCGGGCGTTTTCCGGCCAATTCTCACGAGCGTTCTGCCCAAATCGGGATCGATTTGGGCAGAACCCTCGTGAGAATTGGCCGGCGTTGGGCAGCCCTGGTCAGCGCCCAGTTCCGCGTGGAGCAGGGCCCTTTCTCGCTCGGGGCGTGGCGCGGCCACCCGGAAAACGAGCCGCGACGATGGGGCGCGGCCGGCGGCCCCGGCGCCTGGGAGGTTTCCCCGAGGAGAGTGGATGGAGGCGCCGTGGCCGGGCGTCCGCCTCCGCCGTGGCGGGCGGCCGGGGCGCCCATGGAGGGGGCTGGCCTCTGTGGGGGAACGGAGTGATCTCTCACTCCACGGCTGGGACGAAGCCGCGAAAGGTGCCGTTGTCGCTGGGACGGTTGGGGGGACTCGTGGCGCGGGACTCAGTGTTCCCCATGCGGAGGCCCCCAGGCTCAGGCCCCTGGCAACGGAAGGCTGAGCAAGCAGGCCTGGGCCCGGGCCCGGCTTTTGGGTCCGGCCCGTCCCGAGCTGCCCCCGCCAAGGAGGGGACCCCCGGAGGCTGAGGAGCGTGAGGCGTCGGCCTCCGCGGGGCCCACATCCCGGAGCTCCTCCTGGCGGTACCGGATCGCGACGACCCGCGATCCCGGGCAGGGCCCAGGGGGGTGGCCCTGCGGCCCTGTCGTGCCCAAAGTGTGTTTGCCGCCTGTTTTCCGGCCAATTCTCACGAGCGTTTTGCCCAAATCGGGATCGATTTGGTCAGAACGCTCGTGAGAATTGGCCGGCTTTCGGCAGCCCTGGTGACCGCCCAGTTCCGTGAGGCCCAGGGCCCTTTCTCTCTTGGGGCATTTCGCGGCCACCCTGACAACGAGCCGTGACGATGGGGCGCAGTCGGCGGTCCCGGCGCCGGGGAGTTTTCCCTGAGCAGAGTTGATGTAGGGGCTGTGGCCGGGCGTCCGCCTTCGCCCTGGTAGGCCCCCGGGGCGCACTTGGAGCGGTCTGGCCTCTGTGGGGGAACGAATTGATCTCTCACTCGGCTGGGACGCAGCCTCGAATGGCACCATTGTCTCTGGGACTGTGGCGGACTTGTGGCCCGGGACTCAGGATTCCCGGGGTGAGGCCCTAGGTACAGGCCCCTGGCAATGGAAGGCTGAACAAGCAGGCCTGGGTCCGGGCCCGGATTTCGTGGCAGGCCCGGCCCCAGCTGCCCCCGCCAAGGTGAGACCCCCAGAATCTGTGGAGAGGGAGGCGTCTGACTCGCCATCAGGGAGATTCTAATTAAAACTACATTGAGATACCACCTGACACCAGTTAGAATGTCCAAAATTAGGAAGACAGGAAATAACGTTTGTTGGAGAGGATGTCGAGAAAGTGGAACCCTTTTACACTGTTGGTGAGACTGCAATTTAGTGCAGCCACTTTGGAGAACAGTGTGCAGATGATTCAAGAAATTAAAAATAGAGCTTCCCTATGACCCTGCAATTACACTGATGGGTATTTACCCCAAAGATACAGATGGAGTGAAAAGAAGAGCCATCTGTACCCCAATGTTTATTGCAGCAATGGCCACGGTCGCTAAACTGTGGAAAGAACCAAGATGCCCTTCAACGGATGAATGGATAAGGAAGATGTGATACATATACACAATGGAGTATTATGGCTCCATCAGAAAGGATGAATACCCAACTTTTGTAGCAACATGGACGGGAGTGGAAGAGATTGTGCTGAGTGAAATAAGTCAAGCAGAGAGAGTCAAATATCATATGGTCTCCCTTATTTGTGGAGCATAACAAAGAACACGGAGGACATGGGGAGATGGAGAGGAGAGGGAGTTGAGGGAACCTGGAAGGGGAGATGAACCATGAGAGACTATGGACTCTGAAAAACAACCTGAGTGTTTTGGAAGGGCGGGGGTTGGGAGGTTGGGGAACCAGGTGGTGGGTAATAGGGAGGGCACGTACTGCATGGAGCACTGGGTGTGGTGCAAAAACAGTGAACACTGTTATGCTGAAAATAAACAAATAAAAAAAAGAAAATTGTACTCTTAGTCCCCGTCATCTATATCACTCATCCCTCCATCCACTTCCACTCTGGTAACCACAGAGTCGGTTTTTGTTTTGTATCTTCTTTCTCCTTTATTTATGTATGTTTGTTTCCTAAATTCCATGGAAGAGTGACATCCAAAGGCCTTTGTCTTTCTCTGACTGACTGATTTCACTTAGGATAGTATTCTCTAGCTCCATCCATGTGTCTGCAAATGGCAAGATTTTTTATGGCTGAGTAATTTCGCACTGTGTGTGTGTGTGTATACATTTATCATCTCATTTATCAAGTTATCAAGAAATACTTGGATTGTTTCCATATTGTAATATTGTAATTAATGTTGCAAGAAACATAGGGGCACATGTATCCTTTTGAGTTACTGTTCTCATATTCGTCGGGTAATCACCCGGTAGTGTGATTGCTGGATTATAAGGTAGTTCTAATATTTAACGTTTTGAAGAACAGTGATACTGTTTTCCACAGGGACTGCAGCAGCTAGCATTCCCACCACAGTGCAAGAGGGTTCCCTTTTACCCACATCCTCCCAACATTTGTTTTCTTGTGCTGGTGCTGTTAGCCATTCTGATAGTATGAGGTAATATCTCATGGACCTTTTCATTTGGATTTTCCTGTTGATGGCTGATGTGAACATCTTCTCACGTGACTGTTGGCCATCTGTATGTCTTCTTTGGAGCAATGTCTGTTCATGTCTTCTGTCTATTTTTTAATTGGATTTTTTGTTTTTTGGTTGTTGCGTTGTATCAGTTCTACATATTTTGGACACTACCCCTTTATTGCACATGATATTTGCAAACATCTTCTCCTATTAAGTACGTTGTATTCTATTTATTACATTTTCATTGCTGTTCTGCTGTGCGGTAAGTTTTTATATTGATGGAGCTCTAGTAGTTTATTTTTGCTTTTGTTTCCTTTGCCTTAGGAGGCATGTCTATTAAATGTATGGTTCATGTCAGAGAAGTTACTGTCTGTGCCCTCTTGTAGGATTTTTATGATTTAAGGTCTCACATTGAGGTCTTGAAACTGTTTTGAGTTTATTTGTCCATATGGTGTAAGAAAGCAGTCTAATTTCATTGTTTTGTGCATAGCTGTTCAGTTTTCCCAACACCATTTGTTGTAGAAACTGTCCTTTTCCCTTTTAATAGTTTTGCCTCTTTTGCAGAAGATTAATTGGGCACGTGATTGTGGGCTGATGTCTGAGCTTCTATTCCGTTTCCTTGGTCACTGTGTGTATTTTTTTTTTTTTGCCAGTCCCATACTGTGAGGATGAACGCAGCTTTGTAGTATAATTTGAAATATGGAATTGTGACGCCTCCAGCTTTGTTTTTCTTCATAACATTGTGCTGGTTGTTCAGTATCTTTTGTGATTCCATACAAATTGTTAGGGTAGTTTATTTGAGTTCTTTCATTTTTTATTTGAATTCAATGAGCCAACTTATCATACATCATTATTTTCAGATGTAGTGTTAAATAATATATCAGATGTGTATTGCATCACGTGCCCTCCTTAATGCCCATCACCCCAGTTACCCCCCCACCCCCCATCCAGCAACCCTCAGTTGGTTGCTATAGTTAAGAGTCTGTCATGGTTTTTTCCCCATCTCTGATGACTTCCCATTCTGTTTCCCCTTCCTTTGCCTACGGTTCTCTGCCCTGTTTCTGATATTTCACATATGAGTGAAACCCTATGATAATTGTGTTTCTTTCATGGACATATTTTACTCAGCATAATATCTTCCAGACCCATCCAGGTTGATGTGATGGTAAGTATTCATCCTTTCTGATGGCTGAGGAATATTCCATTGAATATATGAACCACATCTTCTTTATCCATTCCTCTGTCCATAGATATCTGGGTTCTTTCCATAGTTTATCTAGAGTGGATATTGTTGCGGTGAACACTGGGGTGCAGGTGCCAGTTCTTTCCCCTACATCTCTATTTTTGTGGTAAAAGCCCTGTAGTGAAATTGCTGTGTTTTAGGGTAACTTTACTTTTAACTTCTTGAGGAAACCCCGTACTGTTTTCCAGAGTGGATATAACAGTCTGCATTCCAACCAGGAGTGTAGGAGGGTTCTCCATTCTCTGCATCCTCACCAATATTTGTGGTTTCATGTCCTGTTAACTTTAGACATTCTGCCTGGTGTGATAGGACACCTCAATGTGGTTTAGATTTGCATTTCCCAGAAGCCATGTGATATAGAACATTTATGTATATATCTGTTGGTCACATGCGTGTCATCATTGGAGAAATATCTGTTCATATTTTCGCCCATGTCTAGACCTTCCGTTGGATTAAGGCCCAGAAGCCTAGAAGATACAATCAGCCAGAACTTTGGAGATTTTCACAAGGTCTGAGATACAATGGAGATTTAGGGTGTGTATCAAGCTCAGGGATTGTCTTCAGAGCGTGGATGGAAGTGTAGGTTCACTGACATTGTCTCAGGTTTGCATTCAGATGTCTCATGCTCTGAATCCAGTCTGGAGTAAAAAAAGGAGTTTCCTTTTGTGTGGCGGGCTGATCCTCTGGTTTTGCTAAAGTGTTCCCAATACCCGGGGCTTGGGATCCAGGCCTCTACAGATGGACCTCTCAGAACTCCAAATAGGGTTAGGGTTAGGACCTAGGAAAATGGAAGGTCTGAATTGCCAACCGTGTGGTGAGCGTCCTGGAGGGCTGAGTTGAGGACATGGGTCAGGGTGAGTGTCCGGCTCAGGGTTTCAATCCATGAGCCCTTGAATGTGGGAGTTCACTGGGATGGAAACAGATGGGCCTTCATATTTATACTGACCTATATACTTACTGGAGTCCATTATGGAAAGATTTCCATCTGGGTGTGAGGCTGAGTCCTGTGGTATTGCTCAGGCATCCCCAAATCCTAGGGCTTTGGAGCCCACCCTTATGGGACGGAGACATGAGAACCCAAGCTAGGGATAGAGTTAGGGCCAAAGGACATTGCAGGCCCAAACAGCTGACAGTGTGTGTGGTTCCTAGAGGCTGGAATGAAGGATGAGTGTTCTGGTTCTGGTCAGGCACAGGGTTTGTGACCTAGAGGCCACTGAAATTGGGGGTTTGCTGGTATAGGCTCAGATGGGCAGGCATTTTATCCTGCTTTGAATACTTTCTAGAGGTCTACATGGCACGCTTTCCTCCTGTGGTATGGCTAAGGTGACCCCAGTCCGTGGGGTAGGGAGCCAGACCCCTAGGAATTGAATGCTCAGAACACAAACTAAGCTTCAGTTAGGGGTTAGGAGCATGGCAGGCCCAATCTGATGGTGGTGTGGCAAGCTATCCAGAGGGCTGAGTACAGAGGGATGGATAGAGTAAGTGTCAGGTTCAGGTTTGTGTCCAGCTGCTGACTCTGGGTGAACTCAGTGGTGCGTGGCAGATTTCTCCTGCTCAGAATCCTTTGCAGAGTCCCAAATGGTATGGTTTCCTTCTGGGTGGCAGGCAGAGATCTCAAATCTTGCTCAGGGGTCCCCATCCGTGGGACTTGGGTGCCAGTCCTCTGGGGACAGAGCATGAAACCCCAACCTAGGGTTAGGGCTAGGTCCCAGCAACATGACAGGCCTGATTTGCTGGTGCTGTGCAGAGCTCTCACGGGGACTGAGTAGAGAACATGGGTCAGTCTGAGTCAGGCTCCGGGTTGGTGGCCATGGGGGGAAAGGCAGATTTCTCCTGCTCTCAGTCCTTGGCAGAGTTCCAATTCTACTGTTTCCTTCTGGGTTGAAGACAGAGTCCTCTGGCATTTCTCAGGGGTCCCACATATGTGGGGCTTTGGTACCTGTATTCTTGGGACACAAGACAGAAAATGTACCTAAGTTTTGGTTAGGGCTGAGGGTCATGTCAGTCTCAATAGGCCACCCTGAGAGGAGTGACCTGGGGAGCAGAGTTGAGGACGTGGGTCAGTGTGAGTGTTAAGATCCAGGTGTGAACGGGGGGTGCTGAAAGTGGGATAGCCTCAGGGGGCCAAGAAATATTCTGGTATAGTTCAGGTGTTACCCATCAGCGGAGCTTTGGTGTCAATCATCAGAGGACAGAAGACTGAAAACACAACCTAGGGCTTGGAAAAGAGCACAGGGGCATGGCTGGCCTGATCTGCTGGTGCCGAGGCTAGATGTCTGGGGTACTGAGTTGAGGGCCATGGTCAGGTGGTGCATTACGATCTGGGTTTGTGCCTGGGGGGTGGCCGAAGGTGGAGGTGGCTTCAGGGAGCATGAAGATTTCTCCCGTTCCGATGGTTCTGTGCAGCTCCAAACAGAACGGTTTCCTCCCGGGTGGCAGACAGAGCACTGGGTTGTGGCTCAGGGGTCCAAATATGGAGGAATTGGGGGACCAGCCTCTGGGGATGAAGACTGAAAATGCAACCTAGGCTTAAGGTTAGGGTCAGGGGCATGGCAGGCCCAATTTGCTGGCACTGAGAAGGGATCCCAGGGGGATGAATTGAGGGCAGAGGTCCGGTGGCATGAGAGGGTCCAGGTTTGTGGTCAGGGGACCGCTGAAGGAGGGGGTTGTGCTCAGGGAGGCATGCAGTTTCTCCCACTCTGAGTGTTCTACTCAGTTTCAAATGGCACGGTTTCCTCCTGGGTGGTAGGCAGGCTGAGTGCCAGCCTCCACATTTGTGGCCCAATAGTGCGCAGAGGGTGGGGGATAGCCTCAGGTGAACCGTGCAGGTTTCTCCCGCTCTGAGGATTCGACACAGCTCCAAACAGCATGGTTTCCTCCTGCATGGTGGACAGAGTCCTGAGGTGTCACTCAGGATTCTTTAATCTTGGGGTCTTGGGGTCAGGACTCTTGGGGATGATACCTGAAAACCAAAATTAGGGATAGGGTTAAGGCCTAGGGCCATGGTAGACCTGATATGCCAGTGCAGAGGCAGGTGCCCTGGTGCGCTGAGTTGAGTTCGGGTGTCAGACGGGGCATTAGCCTCTGGGTGTGTGTCCAGACATTCGCATAACCTGGGGGTGACTTCAGGGGTGCATGGAAGTTTCTCCAGCTCTGAGGGTTCAGCGCAGCTCCAAACAGCACAGCGGTGCCCTGCGTGGCAGGCAGATTCCCAGCATGAGTATCAGGCATCCTCAATCCTTGTGACGCAGTATGTGGTCTATTCTGGAGAAGGTTCCATGTGCACTTGAGAAGAATGTGCATTCTGTTGTTTTAGGGTGGAATGTTCTGTATATGTCTATGAGGTCCGTCTGGTCCAATGTTTCATTCAATGCTCTTATTTCTTTTTTAATTTTCTGCTTCGATGATCTGTCTATTTTTGAGAGAGGCGTATGAAGATCTCCTACTATTATTGTATTCATATCAATATGACTCTTTATCTTGATTAATAGTTTTCTTATGGAATTGGGAGCTCCCATATTGGGGGCATAGATATTCACAATTGTTAGATCATCTTGGCGGATAGTCCCTTTAAGAATTATGGAGTGTCCTTCTGTATCTCTGACTACAGTCTTTAGTTTAAAATCTAATTTATCTGATATGAGAATCGCTACCCCGGCCTTCTTTTGAGGCCCATTGGCATGAAAGATGCTTCTCCATCCGTTCACTTTCAGTCTGGGTGTATCCTTAGGTTCAAAATGGGTCTCTTGTAGACAACATATGGATGGGTCCTGTCGTTTTATCCAATCTGCAACCCTGTGTCGTTTTATGGGCGCATTTAGGCCATTCACATTGAGAGTGATTATTGGGAGATAGGTTTTGATTCATGTCATGTTGCCTTTGAAGTCTTTCTGTCTGTAGATTGTTTCTATATTTCTGTTCAATGATATTCTTAGGATTTTTTCTCTTTTATAGGACCCCGCTTAATATTTCCTGCAGTGTCGGCTTGGTGGTTGCATAGTCTTTTAAGCCTTGCCGGTCTTGGAAACTCTTTATCTCTCCATCCATTTTAAATGTCAGTCTTGCCGGATAGAGTATTCTTGGTTGCATGTTCTTCTCATTTAGTACTCTGAATATATTTTGCCAGCCCTTCCTGGCTTGCCAGGTCTCTGTGAAAAGGTCTGACGTTATTCTAATGGGCTTGGATGCCCACTCTCACCACTCTTGTTCAACATAGTATTAGAAGTCCTAGCAACGGCAATCAGACAACAAAGAGAAATAAAAGGTATCCAAATTGGCAAGGAAGAAGTCAAACTCTCTCTCTTCGCAGATGACATGATTTTTTAAATGGAAAACCCCAAAGACTCCACCCCCAAACTACTAGACTCATACAGCAATTCAGTAACGTGGCAGGATACAAAGTCAATGTACAGAAATCAGTGGCTTTCTTATACACTAACAATGAAAATACAGAAAGGGAAATTAGAGAATCGATTCCATTTACTATAGCACCAAGAACCATAAGATATCTGGGAATAAACCTAACCAAAGAGGTAAAGGACCTGTACTCGAGGAACTACAGAACACTCATGAAAGAAATTGAAGAAGACCCAAAAAGATGGAAGACAATTCCATGCTCTTGGATTGGAAGAATAAACATTGTTAAAATGTTTATACTGCCTAGAGCAATCTATGCTTTTAATGCCATTCCGATCAAAATTCCACCGGTATTTTTCAAAGAGCTGGAGCCAATAATCCTAAAATTTGTATGGAATCAGAAGAGACCCCGAATTGCTAAGGAAATGTTGAAAAACAAAAACAAAACTGGCGGCATCACGTTACCCGATTTCAAGCTTTACTACAAAGCTGCGATCACCAAGACAGCGTGGTCCTGGCATAAAAACAGACACATAGACCAGTGGAACAGAGTGGAGAGCCCAGATATGGACCCTCAACTCCACGGTGAAATAATCTTCGACAAAACAGGAAAAAATATTCAATGGAAAAAAAGACAGTCTCTTCAATCAATGGTGCTGGGAAAACTGGACAGCTATATGTAGAATAATGAAACTCAACCATTCTCTTACACTCGAAATGGATAAAAGACCTCATCATGAGACAGGAATCCATCAGAATCCTAGAGGAGAACATAGGCAGTAACCTCTTCGATATCAGCCACAGCAACTTCTTTCAAGATATGTCTCCAAAGGCCAAGGAAACAAAAGCAAAAATGAACTTTTGGCACTTCATCAAGATCAAAAGCTTCTGCACAGCAAAGGAAACAGTCCACCAAACAAAAAGGCAACCCACGGAATGGGAGAAGATATTTGCAAATGACAGTACAGACAAAAGGTTGATATCCAGGATCTAGAAAGAACTTCTCAAACTCAACACACACAAAACAGATAATCATATCCAAAAATGGGCAGAAGATATGAACAGACACTTCTCCAACGAAGACATACAAATGGCTATCAGACACATGAAAAAATGTTCATCATCACTAGCCATCAGGGAGATTCAAATTAAAACCACATTGAGATACCACCTGACACCAGTTAGAATGGCCAAAATTAGCAAGACAGGAAACAACGATTGTTGGAGAGGATGTGGAGAAAGGGGAACCCTCTTACACTGTTGGTGGGAATGCAAGTTGGTGCAGCCACTTTGGAGAACAGTGTGGAGATTCCTCAAGAAATTAAGAATAGAGCTTCCCTATGACCCTGCAATTGCACTGCTGGGTATTTACCCCAAAGATACAGATGGAGTGAAAAGAAGGGCCATCTGTACCCCAATGTTTATTGTAGCAATGGCTATGCTCACCAAACTGTGGAAAGAACCAAGATGCCCTTCAACGGATGAATGGATAAGGAAGATGTGGTACATATACGCAATGGAGTATTATGCCTCCATCAGAAAGGATGAATACCCAACTTTTGTAGCAACATGGACGGGACTGGAAGAAATTATGCTGAGCGAAATAAGTCAAGCAGAGAGAGAGTCATGTATCATATGGTCTCACTTATTTGTGGAGCATAGCAAATAACACGGAGGACATAGGGAGATGGAGAGGAGAGGGAGTTGAGAGAAACTGGAAGGGGAGATGAACCATGAGAGACTATGGACTCTGAAAAACAACCAGAGGGTTTTGGAGGGGCAGGGTGGGGTGGGAGTTTGAGGAATCAGGTGGTGGTTAATAGGGAGGGCACGTACTGCATGGAGCACTGGGTGTGATGCCAAAACAATGAACACTGTTATGCTGTAAATAAACAAATAAAAAAAAAAATGAGTCTATGGAAGGCCCGGCAGTGCCAGTTCACGCCACTGGAGGGAGTGGTGAGCAGTGGTGTGAGATACCCTGGAAGGCATGGCGATGCTGCTTGCCACCACTGGAGGCAGCGGCGAGCTGCCATGGGAAACACACCTGAAGAGGAGTCAGTGCAGCTTGCTGGCTCTGAAGGCAGGGCGGAGGTGCCCGGTGAGAGACCCTGAAACGTGAGGCACTACAGCTTGTTTTTACAGGACGGAGTGGTGAGCTGTATAGTCTCTGTTTCTCCAGGCTCAAGGGTGGTGGTAAGAATTGATGGAGCCTGTCCCCCACTCAGCATTGTGCCCTCTTTCCCCAGGTTTGCTGGTAATGTGCTGTCAGGATGGTTCAGGAGGGTCCTCCCAGTTGGGCTCTGGAGCCAGGGGAACCAAACCCGACTCATGGTGCATTTGGAACCGAGGAGCTGAGTGTTTGTTTGGAAAAGTATGTTTGTTTCTCCAGAAAGGACAAGGGCATTGACCAGCTTGAGAGGGAAGTGAATGACCAGTTAAGAAACAAGCCTGTGTCTCTCCTTCTCCCAGGAATCAGAGCAGGTGTGCAGGCTTTAGGTGGGAGACGCCTGCTTATCTGCACCTGACAACCCTTCTTAACTCTGGCTCCATGAGACCTGAAGTTTGGAAGTCAGCGTCTGAGTCAGTCATGCAGCTTGTCCCAGGACGTCAGTGTTCAGAGAAAACAGCAGGCCCGTGGGTCACAATGTCACATCCATGCCAGGATGGCAGGTAAAAATTCCCTTTCACCCCAAATTTCCTGGGCTTTTCTCTTGTCTCCAGTGGAGCTCACAATTGGCACACTGAACCAGCTGTAAGCAATCTCGTGCGGGTGCCAGAGCTCCTGAGTTTCTCTGCAGGGAGCACCTGGCAGGGATCTCATTTTCTCTGTTTATTTCTGGCTTACAAAGGTATTTGGAACATCTCTTTCCTAGGAAATCCCTTGGATTCGAAAGGGAATGTGAGATTGACTTGGTGTGCCTTTTGAACATAGAAAGTATTCCTTCACCGAACAGTGTTTACTCCACTGGGCCTAGACTCTGGTGGAACGGCTGGCATCTAGAGTGAGGTGGCTGTTTGTGGTCAGATAGAGACTTGGATGATGGCTTCTTCTTTGTCCAAGGTGATGTATCCTAATGGATTCGTCTTTGAATCCAAAGAGTTCCAATGAGGGCAGAGGGAAAATTCAAAATGATTCCAAGGAGTCTTGGACAATTTAAAAGGGATGCTTGTCTTCCTAGGTTCACTCAAACGGCTATATATGGTTGGACATGCTGTATTTTCTCTGCAGTTTCATGGGTAGTGAAGTCAGAAGGAGAGTCTTTGGTAATTTCCCTGGATAAAGGCACTCTGTTGGCTTCAAGGGACTTGGTGTCAGGAACCCTGGGCTGAATTTCTGTGGCTGCTTTCCTGATGCTCAGTGAGTCAGGTTTTCCCACAGGTTTTATATTTCCTCCTTAGGAAATTGCTGGCAGGGAATGTTCTGTTTAAAGTGGAACCATCGGGGGCACCTGTGTGGCTCAGTGGGTTAAGCCACTGCCTTCGGCTCAGGTCATGGTCTCAGGGTCCTGAGATTGAGCCCCGCATTGGGCTCTCTGCTCAGCGGGGACTCTGCTTCGTCCTCTCTCTCTGCCTGCCTCTCTGCCTACTTGTGACCTCTGTCAAATAAATAAATAAAATCTAAAAAAAAAAAAAACAACCCAAATCCGGGACCCTCCTACATTGTTGGTGGGCCTGCGTGTTGTTGCAGCCACTCTTGGAAAGAATACAGTCTGTCCTCCAAAAGCTAAGAACTGAACAACAGTAGGATCCAGCAATTGCCCTCCTAGTTATTTCCCTAAAGGGCACAAAAATGCACATTCAGTGGGGTATAAGCACCGTGATATTTACAGCAGCATTTTCAACCATTGTAAAACAATGGAGGGAGACCAAATGTCCATTCACTGATGAGTGATATATATATATATCACTCGTATATATCATATGTGTGTGTGTGTGTGTATGTGTATTCATTCTCCCACATCTTCTTAATGGAATAGGATCCAGGTTCAAAAAGGATGAAATCTTACCATCTGCAAGGATGTGGATGGATCTACAGTGGATTTAGCTAAGTAAAATCAGTAAGAAAAGACCAATAGCCTATATCTTGACCTCTATGGAATTTCAGAAAGAAAACAGATGAACATAGTGAGGAGAGAAAGGCCAATGAGGAAACAGACTCTAACCTAGAGCAAAATCAAGGGTTGCTAGGGGGCAGGGGTGTGGGGCGAAGGGTTAAGTGGGTGACAGCTATTAGGGAGAGTACTTGTTGTGATGAGCTCTGGGTGTTCTATGCAGGTGAGGAATCACAAAATCCTACCCCTGAAGGAGAGGAATGAACATTGCATGGAAACGAATTGGAATTGATGTCAATGAAGAAAAGAAGACCATGTTCTACTTCATGAAGACTGAGGTAAAACTGGAATGACTTTTGCTCTCCTGTTCTGTAGCTGTTCATTATGAAACACTCTCTGGCAGGATACACTAGTTTCCTATTGCATAAGGAGCCCTCAGAAAGTTGCCATGAAAGATTTAGATCTCAGAGCATGTACATGTTCCATTGATATGTTACTTTCAGTTTGCCCAGGTGCAAAGGTAAGTGGAGAGAAATAGGGCTGAAGAGGAAAGGAGGTATTAAGCATTCAAGAGGTAGCCTTCCCCTTTCTCATGAATGCCTGGGCCAGTGTAAATTGGGAAGAAGGAGGGGGGATCCCAGAGCTTTGCCGCAGACAGGGGAGTTCTAGGTCTGCCTAGAGCTGGTGGTGTCCATGAGCAGAGCTGCGCTAGTGGCGTGGCAGGCCCGAACTGCTGGTGTTGAGGTGAGTTCCCCAAGGAGCTGAGTTGAGAATGGGGGTCAGGTGGTGAATCAGGCTCTGGGTTTGTGGCCAGGGGCCTGCAGAATGTGGGGGAGTCCTAATGGGGTCATGCAGGTTTCTCTGGCTCTGAGGGTTCTGCACAGCTCCAAAGGGACAAGTTTCCTGCTGGGTTGCAGGGGGACTCCTACAGTGTGGCTCCAAGTTTACCAATCTAGAGGGCTTGGTGGATAGGCCCCTGGGGAAGGAAGCCTGAAAATGCAACATAGGGTTAAGGGTAATGGGCTGGGCAGGACAGGCCTGATCAGCCGACACAGAGGTGAGATACCCTCAGAATTGAGTTGAGGAAATGCATCCTGCAATGCAGAAGAGTCAGGGTTTCTGGCCAGAGGGACGGCTGATCGTGGGGGTGGCTTTAGAGGGGCATGCTGGTTTCTCCCTCTCTGAGGAAACTTTGGAGCTCCAAATGTCATGGCTTCCCCCTGCATGGCATTCAGGTTTCTGCCTTGTTACAGGGGGGTCCTGAATCTGGGGAGTTTGGGGGCCAGGCCTCTTGGGATGGAAGCCCGAAATCAGAAACTAGAGCTACGGTAAGGGCGTAGGGGCATGGCATGCTCAATCTGCTACTGCTGAGGTGGGCTCCCTGGTGGGCTGACTTCAGGGTGGGTATCAGGTGGCATGTCAGACTCAGAGTTTGTGTCCAGGGATGCCACAGAAGCTGGGCGTGACCTCAGGGTTGCATGCAGGTTTCTCCTACCCTGAGGGTTCTGCAGAGCTCCAAATGGCATGGTTTCCTCCTGTGTGGCAGACGCAGTCCTGGGGTGTCACTGAGGAATCCTTAATCTCTACTGGCATGAATCTCGGAGGTGCCCAATCTGGCGGGCTTGGGGGACAGGCCTCTGTTCATGAAAGCCTGTACACCCCACCTCGGTTTATGGTTAGGGCCGAAGGGCATGGCAGGTCCGATGTGCCGGTGCTGATGCGGGCTCCCCTAAGGGTCGAGTTGAGGGCATAGATCTGGCATCGCAGGAGAATCTGGTTTTATGGCCATGGGGGTGACTCATGGTGGGGTGGCATTACGGGGGTTTGCAGGTTTCTCCCCGTCTGAGTGTTCAGTGCAGCTCTAAACCACAAGTTTTCCTCATGAGTGCCAGGTGGAGTCCCGTGGTGGCGCTCAGTAGACCTTAATCTGGGGGGACATGGGAGGCAGGCCCCCTGGGATGGAAGCCTGAAAACCTAAAGAGGGGTTCTGGTAAGGGCCTAGGGGCATGGTGGCCCGATCTGCTTATGTTGAGGTGGGGCGCCCTAGGGTCTGAATTTATGGCATGCGTCCGGCAGCTCAGCAGAATCTGGTTTATGGCCGGGGGGACGGGTGCAGATGATGGGAGTGCCTTTAGAGGGGCAAGTTTCTCCCCCTCTGAGGGTTCAGCACAACTCCAAGGCACAGGTTCCTACTGTGTGGCAAGCGGAGTCCTGAGGTGTATGTCAAGATTCCTTAATCCAGGGGATTTTGTTGCCTGGACCCTCAGCATGGAAGACTGAACACCCAAACTTGTGTTAGGGTTAGGGCCTAGGGGCAATGGCAGGCCCGATCTGCCAGTGCTGAGGCGGGATCCCGTATGGGCTGAGTTGAGGGTATGCATTTGGTGGCGGGATGGAATCCAGCTCTATGGCCAGAGTGGCTGTTGATTATTGGGGTGGCTTTAGGGTGGCATGAAAGTTTCTCCCCATCTGAGGGTTCATTGCAGCTCCAAACCACAAGGTTTCCACTTGTGTGACAGGCTGTGTCCTGTGGTGTTGCTCAGAAGTCCTTAATCTGGGGGGCGTGGGGGCCAGGCCTCTTGGGATGGAAGCCTGAAAATCCAAACTAGGGTTAGGGTTAAGGCTTAGGGACATGGCAGGCCCGATCTGCTGCAATTGAGGTGGTCTCCTGGATAGGCCGAATGGAGGGTGGGAATCAGGCAGGAAATGAGGTCTGTGTTTGTGTTTGTGGGGGCAAAGAAGCTAGTGGTGTTCTTGGGGGGCATGCAGCTTTCTCCTGCTCTGAGGTTCCTGCACAGTTCCAAATGGCACCATTTTGCCGTAGGAGGCTGGAGGAGTGCTGGCGGGAGTCTCAGTCATCCCCAGTCTGATGGGCTTGGGGTACAGGCCTCTGGGCACGGAAGGCTGTATACCCCACCTAGGGTTAGGGTTAGGGTCTAGGGTCATGGCGGGCCCAATCTGCCGGGGCTGAGATGGGCTCCCCTCAGGGCTGAGTTGAGGGCATGTGTCCGGTAGCTTCATAGAAAACAGCTTTCTGGCCTGGGGTGCCGCAAATTGTGCGGATAGCTTTACGGGGGCTTGAAGGTTTCTCACCCTCTGAGTATTCAGCAGCTCCAAACTGCAAGGTTTCATCCTGCGTGGCTGTTGGAGTGCTGCAATGTCACTCAGGGGTCCTTAATCCAGGGGGCCTGGAGGCTAGGCATCTTGGGATGGAAGCCTGGAAACTCAAACTAAGGTTGAGGTCTTGGGGTGCGACAGGCCCAATCTGCCAGTGCTGAGGCGGACTCCCCGGTGGCCTGAGTTGAGGGTCGGTGATAGGTGGCTAGTGTGAATCTGGGTTTGTGTTCAGGAGGGGCTCAGATGCTGGGGCTTGCCTTGGGGGCATGAAGTTATCTTTTGCTCTGAGGTCTAAGTAGCTCCAAATGGCACTGTAACAGCATAGGCAGCCTCCAGACTGCCAGAGTGAGTCTCATGCATCCACAATCTGGCGGGTTTGGGGGCTAGGCCTCTGGGTACGGAAGACTGTACACCCAACCTAGGGTTAGGGTTAAGGCCTAGGGGCATGGCAGTTCTGATATGCTGCTGATATGCTGTGTTGAGGCGGGCTCCCTCAGGGCTGAGTGGATGACATGCCTCTGGCGTTGTGGCAGAACCTGGCATTATGTCTGGGGCATTTCCAATGGCGGGTGTGTTTAGGTGCTCATGCACTTTTCTTTCTGGAGGGCAGGCAGAGTCCTGTGTTGTGACTTTGGAATCCCCAGTCTGGAGGGTTAGGGTTAGGGATAGAGGTTCGGAGAGTGTTAGGGTTAGTTGTTAGGGTTTAGGGTTAGGGTTAGGGTTAGGGTTAGGAGTTAGGGGATAGGGTTAGAGGTAAGGTTTAGGGTTAGGCTTAGGGTTAGGCGTATGTCTTAGGGACAAGGCATGTCAGATCTGCCAACACAGATATGGACTCACCCAAGGGCTGTGTTGAGGGCGGGACTCAGGAGTCTCCTCAGGCCCTGGATTTTTGGACTGGAGGGGTAAAGAAGGTGGGAATCGCCTCTGGGGAGCATGATGGTTTCTACTGCTCCGAGGTTGTTATGTTAGGTTTAGAGGTTAGGGTTAGGTTTTGTGGTTAGGGTTAGTGTTAAGATTAGTGTTAAGGTGGGGCGCCTGGGTGGCTCAGTTGGTTAAAGCCTCTGCCTTCCGCTCAGGTCATGATCTCAGGGTCCTGGGATGGAGCCCCACATCAGGCTCTCTGCTCAGCGGGGAGCGTGCTTCGTCCTCTCTGTGCCTTCTTCTGATCTGTCTCTGTCAAGGAAATGAATAAAATCTTAAAAAAAATAAAAAGATTAGGGTTAGGGTTATGTCTTAGGGACAAGGCATGTTGGATCTGGTAACACTTATATGGGCTCACCCAAGGGGTGAGTTGAAGGCGGGACTCAGGAGGCTCCTTAGGCCCTGGGTTTTTTTCCTAGAAGGTAAAGATGGTGGGAATGGCCTCAGGGGAGTATGCTGGTTTCTAGGGCTCTGAGAGTGTTAGATAGCACTAAATGAAATGGTTTATTTCATTTATTCTCCTGGCTGAGAGGCTGAGTCCTGCCATCAGTCTGATGATCCTATCCACTGGGATGGAATTGGGTATCAGGCCTCTGGGGTCCAGAGCCTGACCACCTGAGCTAGGGTATTAGGGTTTGGTCCTGGGAGCATGGCAGGCCTGAGGTGCCAGTGCGGACTCAGGCTCTCCGGAGGGCTGAGTTGAGGGTATTGCTCTGGTGGCCCATCAGGCACTGGGCGGTGGTGTGTGGGTCCTCGGAAGGTGTGGGTGTCTTTAGGGGGCATGGAGGTTTCTCCGGCCAGGAGCGTACTGCACAGGGCCATGTGGGCCATTTTCCTTGTGGGTGGCAGCCGGAGTCCAGCATTGCAAATACAGGGTCCCCAGTCTGGACGGCTAGGGAGCCAGGCCTCTGTGGATCGAAGCATAAACACCCATCCTAGCATTATGGTTAAGTCTTTGGGGCATGGTAACCCCGATCTGCCGGTGCTGTGGTGACCCATCCTGATGCCTGAGTTGAGGCTATGTCTGCAGGACATTGAGACTCTGGTTCCCGGTCCTTGGGAGGGTCCAGAAGTGCTTTGGCCTCAGGGAGACTTGCAGGCTTCTCCTGCTCTGTGGCTTCAGCCCATTTCTAAACGGCACGGTTCATGCTGGGATCATGTGCAATTATGGGGTGCAACACAGGGGTCCCCTATCTGGGGTTTTGAGGACCAGTTGTGGGAGGATGATGCCTGAGCACGAACCTGGGCTAGGGTTAGTATTAGGATTAGGGTTAAGGTTATGTCTTAGGGACAAGGCATGTCGGATATGCAAGCACAGATATCAGCTCACCCAAGGGCTGAGTTGAGGGTGGGACTCAGGAGGCTCCTCGGGCACTGGGGTTTTGGGCTGTACGGGCAAAGATGTTGGAAATCGCCTCAGGGGAGCATGCCAGTTTCTACAATTCTCAGGGCATTAGATAGCACGAAATGAAAGGTCACCTTCTGGCTGAGAGGGTGAGTCCTGCTGTGAGGGTTAGGTTGTAGGGGCATTGCAGCCCCAATCTGCTGGCGCTGTGGTGGCCCATCCCAATGCTTGAGTTCAGAGCGTGTGTCTGCAGGACCATGAGACTCCTGGTTCTTGGTCTTTGGGGGCGCTGGAAGTGGGGTGGCCTCAGGGAGACATTCAAATTTATCCCGCTCTGTGGGTTCAGCACAATTCTAAACAGCATGGTTTCCTCCTGGTGTCAGGTTCAATGATGGGGTATCGCTCACGGGTCCCCCATCTGGGGCCTTGGGGACCAGGAGTCAGAGTATGGACGCCTGAACACACAACCTGGGCTAGGTTTAGTATTATGGTTAGTGTTAGGTTTAGGGACAGGGCATGTCGGATCTGCTAGCACAGATACGGGCTCACCCAAGGGCTGAGTTGAGGGCAGGACTCAGGAGGCTCCTCAGGCCCTGGGTTCTTGGCCTGGAGGAGCAAAGCTGGTGGGAATGGCCTCAAGGGAGAATGGCTGGTTGCTACTGCTCTGAGGGTGTGAGAGAACACCAAATGAAAAGGTCTCCTCCTGGCTGAGAACTGAGTCCTAGCGACAGTCTTATGCTCAACCCATGGGAGGAATTGGGTGTCAGGCCTCTGGGTCCAATGCCTGAACACCCAACCTAGTGTTAGGGTTTCGTCCTGGGAGAATGGCAGGCCTGCCAGTGCGGCTCAGGTTCTCCGGAGGGCTGAGTTGAGGGCATTGCTCTGGTGGCCTGTCAGGCTCTGGGTTTGTGGTGTGGCATTTCTTGGAAGGCGTGGGTGGCTTTAGGGGGCATGGAGGATTCTGTGGCCAGGAGCATACTGCACAGGATCATATGGTCCAGTTTCATCGTGGGTGGCAGCCAGAGCCCTGCATTGGGAATCCA
>NW_025721478.1:0-49360 GCF_922984935.1 Meles meles
TTGGGTGGGCTCTACTGGAAAACCAAATTAGTCCCATGCAGCACCTAAGAATCAGCCAAGGATGGCAACTCATGGTTGGTCTTCCCCTATTTATCTACTTATTTAAGCCCTCCTTGTTGGAATGAGTTAATGAAATTTCTGAGTGTCTAGAGTTGATCTTTTCATAAGGCACACAGGAAGCTAACACCTACCAGCCAGTCTACCTCTAGTATTTCTGGTAGAAATCAAATAAGTCTGCCCAATTCATATGATGTGGCATCTATTCTGGCTTCCTGATTGGTATCAATTTTCCAAATCTTATTTTACCTCTACCAGGAGCTTTAACTTCTAAATATCAAATATCAACATTTACAATAAATGCATTAGGGGCACCTGGGTTGCTCCGTAGGTTGAGTGTAGATCTCTTGGCTTCGGCTCAGGTCATGACCTCAGGGTCCTCAGACTCCGCCCCATGTCAGGCTCTGCACTCAGCAGGGAGTCTGCTTAAGGATTCTCTCTCTCTGTGTGTGTGTGTGTGTGTGTGTGTGTGTGTGTCCCTCCCCCACTAAAATAAGTAAATAAATATTTAGAAAAATTAAATAAGTGCATTAGGATCCCACTTCCAAGATGCAGCTAAGCTCATGGAAAGGGACAACACTACGTCTCAGTTGGTGGATTTTGCTGCTAATTATGTGATGGTGGTAGAACCATTTCATCTATTTTAGCTTCTGTATCTATGTAATGGACATAACTATGTATATTCTGCCTATTTCTGGGGCTATAAGAGCATACAAAATACTGTACATGAGGGCATCTTCATAAAAGTACCAGGTCTGATAAAGAAGGAAGGAAATTATTCACTCTGTGCCCCTCCCATGAAGCAAGGACCATGAAAGAAACTTTCAACAACCTATTTCATCCTCTCTACAGTCCGTATAAACAAGAATTTATGCTCATGAAGGGATAGCCTAGAAGAATGGAGTCCAAATCCTGATTCTGTCATTTAGGAGCTGTGTTGTCTTGGGCCAAGCCCCTTACCTTTGATTATCAACTGTCTTCTCAACTTTAAAATAGGAATGAGGAAAATCCCTTCTCCCAAGTGCTTGTTAGAATCAAATGAGGCACCCCATGTGAAAAAGCTAGGCAAACCATAGAGCATTAAACAATTTCTAGGTATTATTAGTAAGATAATAGACTGCTTGATCCCAACAAGGTAATTACATCACTGGAGGCAAATGGGAGATGTACACCGACCAACTGGGGGACTGACACCCAAAATTAATTCCCCAGGTTTGATCTGGGTCCCAGTGTTGTGTGGTAAGCAAGGACAGATGGTTCTTTCCCTGGGGTTTGAAACCAGCTTTGGGAGATAGCTGAAGATCTCTGTGACAGCAGTAAATTTAGTCAAGGAGGGAGACCTTGAGCCCTGAAGGAGGGCCCTCCAAGGAAGAGCTAAAGGAGAAAATGATCAGGAACAAAATACTGCCTTTCATGAGAATTCAGAAGCAATAATGGGGTCACTCACCTACAGTAAGAGCCTGAGTGAGTAAATGAGCCTGGGGAACTCACACAGGAACATTAAATGCATTCCTTATAAACAGCAACCCAGAGATACCCAGAAAGAAAGAAAGGTGATAGGTAGAAGGGAAAAAAAAAAGTGCCAGTGATGGGTAGTATAGAGGATTATAGAAAGTGCTTACAGCAGTGGTTTATAAAAATATTTTAGCCCATTCTTTCTTTAAAGGAAATCAATGTGGAAATCCAATGCTTAAAACAAAGTAAAATCAAGGTAAGTTAGGTGAGGAAAGGTTTGGAGCCTGAATGCTCAGCCCCACAGCCCTTCCATCCCCCAAAGGCAGACTCACCAAGGAATGTGAGGAAACCTTTGGGATCTGACATAGAATCAGTGGGCCACTGACTTAAGGGATGGGATCTGTGACAAAGATGACCAACTCCCATTTCTCTCTCTCCCTTTAAAGCTGTAACTTCTCCTACCACCTTTTTGTCTCCTTCCAGTTAGAGATTTTATTCCCCAGCCTCCCTTGAAGCTAGAGGTGACCGTGAGACTTGGGTTTTTGCCAGTGGAATATGAGTAGAAGCAGTGTGTGCCATTTCTGAGTCACTTCCTTAAAATGAAATTGCTCCCTTTCTCACTCACTACAGGCATGGACATGACAATGGCTAGCTTCAACCATAGGGGAAGGACAAACTTAGAGGTAGAGCAACAAGATGGAAGAAGCCTGACCCTCTGAATGATCTTGTGGAGCAGAGCCCCCTCCCCTCCCTGGACCATCCACCCACACCTGGACATGGGAGAAAAATAAATCTCCACCTTGTTCAAGGCTCAGCACTCTTGAGTGCCATGGATACAGATCCCCCATGACCTAAGTAATCAAGTGTGTACGAGGGAAGGAGAAAAAAGGAAGGAAAAAAACCCTCAATTTGATGCCTCCTACCCCACCTCCAAGATCTTCTCCAACTTGTCTCCAACACCAGAATGACAACCTTTTCGAATGACCAGAAGTTGTTCATAGATTTGAATGGTAACAGATTCTATTTAGGCTTCATTTTTTAGAGAAAGCCATTATGCAGATGGTCTGTAGGTCTTAAATTAGTCCTGGGGCTGGACTACGGCAACACAGAGTTTGCCTCTCTTTGCCTTTCCTACATGTGGACTTCAGATGTGGAGCTGGGAGGTCACAGTCCTATACATTTTCCACTTTTTAGCACTGCTGCCACCAGACTGCTCCCAGAATGAGCCCACTGCTTTCTGGGGGAAACCTCAGCCTAGTATCTCTTTCTTTAAATCCCAAAGCGATCTATCAGCTTAGGCTGAAAGTGGTATCTCAATCCCAAGAACTATTACAAGATGCTGGAAACTAACCGTTGTATAAACCCCTAAGTCCTAACTTCATTGCAAGTGCTACAGTTTCTATTCTCTTCTATTCTCTCATCTTAGATGATTCAGTTGTTAAATATAGCCAGAATTGGGAGATTTTTCGTCCTCGGTTCCCATCACCTGACAGACTCACCCTCTCTTGGCTTCAGAGATCCAGAATCTTCGTGAAACTGTTAAATACTAGATCATTACTGAAAATGATGATGTTGAGGTGTATAAAGAAACTTAATGCCTTGGAATATAAAAGCTCTTCTAATCACTACATCTAATTACCAAGAAGAATGACTCACCAAAATATTTAAAATGTCTTAAAATATAATAAAGCGAAAAGAGAGAATGTGAGCAATTGCTTAGTGAGCTGGCAAAGGGAAGTAGATCTCAGAGAATACAAATCCCATTTTAGCATCAAAGAAGCCAGGATCTTTCAAAATCATTGTACGTTCTATTCTTATCCGTGTTTAAACTTAAGACCTTCAGAAGTGAAACTTTCAAATTTTTAAACAGGATCTGAAGCTTGCCCTTGCCATATACTATAATGACACTGTAAGCTTTTACATATCTGTAAATTCATGTACAATTCTGGTGTTAGAACTAAACGTATGCCTCAGTGTGTTAGTTCCCCCTTTCAGACTCTGCTTCAAAACATACATGCCCAGATGAAAGTCCTCAGATGTAAAAATTATCTTCACAGCAGATTCGTATCTTACCCTCAAAGATTCCATTTGCACTGCACCACAATACGTAATACTCACTGTCTTTATGGCAGCATGAGTGACAGGAACAAAAAAGATATTAGCACAGACTGAGTCAATCACAGAACTGGGCCCTTTACTGGTATATTTTTCACTCTCAAAAGTACACACCCAGAAGGGCACCTGAACGGCACAGTTGGTTAAGCATCCGACTCTTCGTTTTGGCGCAGTTCATGATCTCAAGGTTGTGAAATCAAGCCTTCTGTCAGGCTCTGCGCTCAGTAAGGAGTCTGCTTGAGATTCTCTCTCCCTCTCCCTCTGCCCTTCCTGCTTATGTTCTCTCTTTCACTCTTTCTCTCAAATAAATACATAAATTTTTTATATTTATATATACATATATACCAGAGGTAGACATTTTTATTTCCATTTTACAAACAAAGAAATTATGGTTTGAAAAGTTTAAAGAATTTTTCCAAAGTCAGAATCAAAGACCTGTCTGTCTACAGAGTCTGTCGATTCCCCCACACTATCTCCTTCCAGGTTAGGAGATAAAATGGAAAATGAACAATAAAAGCAATGATGCCTTAACCCAGTAGCCCTAAGATCCAAATGAGACAGGCCTTTTTAATTTCCCCATGTTTACAAATGAAGAAGCATGGGTATGGACAGATGAAGTGACTTCCCGAGATGACACCAACAATAAGTGGCTAAAATGCAATTTGAACCCAAGGCCCTCCGGCTATGCCCCTTGCCACTCCATTAAAGCTGCCTCCCTCTACTAAAATCAGTGAAAATGCACAAATTAAAAATGAGCATAGTCATCAATTTCTACAAAGTTAGGAGAAGGAGGAGTCAGTCCTGGCTAGCTAATCAGGGAATGCTTCATAGCAGAGGTGTTTTTTGAAACTAATAGTTTAAGATAAAGGTTAGCCTCACCATCAGAGTAACCAGGTGTGAGGAAGGAAATATATATACACGCATGTTCTTTTAGCGACTGACTGGGTCTAACCCAAAAGCCCATGGTTTATGTTCACTCTTCATGTCATTCAGTCAGAGGGTTCTGAAAGGTGCACAATAATATGTATGCACCCTGACAGCATTATACAGCATCTTTCCACTGCCCTAAACATCCCTTGTGCCCTGTTCCTTCTCCGCTCACTTCTGGCAAACACTCATCTCTTTACTGTCTCCATGGTTTTGTCTTTTCCAGAATATCTCGGAACTGATAGTGTGAAATCATACAGTATGTAGCCTTTCAGATTGAGTTCTTTTACTTAATAATATGCCTTTTAGGTTCCTCCATGGATTTTCACAGCTTGGTAGCTCATTTCTTTTTAACACCAAGTACTATTCCATTGTATGGATGTACCACCATTTATTTTTCCATTTACCTACTGAAGGACATTTTGGGTGCTTCCAAGTTGTGGCAATTATGAACAAAGCTGCTATAAACACCCATATGCAGGTTTTTGTGTGGACATATGTTTTCAACTCATTTGGTTAAATACCAAATTCTGCGAAATTGGATGGTAAGAGTATGTTTTCGTTTTCTAAGAATCCGCCCAACTGCCTTTCAAAAGGGAAGGACCATTTTGCATTCCCACCAGCAGTGAGCAAGAGTTCCTGTTGCTCCATACCTTCACCAGTATCTGGTGTTGTCAGTGTTTTGGATTTTCATCATTCTGATAGGTGTGTTGTAGTACCAAAGATGCATTTTTAACAAGAGCTTTCCCGTCTCCATGCAGATGGCTCAGGGTTGAGAAATAGGAACCTTAAAGAAAAAGAAGCCTTTACTGCCAGCTTGCAGTTTCTCATGTGAGGATTATCAGGCTTGATACTCAGCTGGTGCTCACCGGTACAGCCCTGCCAGTTAAAATACTGACATAGTCCTAGGCCCATTAGTAAAGTGCTATTGCTGCAAGCCCTCCCCATGTCCCATCACCACCCAAGTAGCCTCAAACCCACTTGCTTAGACCTTCCAGCATTTCCCACATCCTGTACCCAAGGAGCTAAGGCTTGACCCTAAGAAGACCTCTAGAACTATGCTCCAGTGACAGCAAGTGTCCTTCCTTCTCTTCCGAGACACTAATCGGGCCTCATCTCTTCAAGGTTATTAAATATTTCAACTGTAACTCCTGGGATTACCCTATGAGACTATGCACCATTTTCCAAACTTTCCTGATAACTGTAAACACCGGCTAGACTTGTTAGACAATTGGGCCCCACACTCAGAATCACTGATTCAGTTAGATCTGGGTTGGGGCCCAGAAACCCATATATGTTGTTTTTTCCTTCTTCTTTTATACAAACATCCAAGGTGTTGGGTTTTCATTTTTGTTTTTGTCTTTCAGTCTCCTAGGGTGATTCTTATCTTTGGGAGAGTTTTCCAATTAAAACAAAGCAAAACAAACAAACCAAAAAAAAGCAATGGGGAGAAATATTTCCACCACCCAGGCTATAAAAATTCTTCTAAGAAAAAGGCAGCTAAGTCCCAAAAGCATGGGTTTTGGTTGTAGAGACATTAGTGAGAGATATGAAATTCAAATCCTAGTCCCACCTTGCCTGCTATGTGACTTTGGGCAATTGACTTAACCTGTATGAAGCCTTACTTCTTCATAGCTACAGTTTGCGGTAAAGATTAGGTGAAATAAATGTATGTGGCCCATAAGAGTTAGACCAACAATTACAATCAACATCGTAAGTACCCAGCACACTTGTGGACTGTCTCTCAATTAAAAAAAAAAATCATACTTGACTCAAACTCAAGGTTCTGGTACCTTTTTCATAGCAGCAAAATCCGCAAACAGTATGTTTAGCAAACAGTATGGCTCCATCAAGCCAATGTCAAATGTGGCTCCTTTGATCTTTTTTATTCAGTGGACATCCAACCCACATCCATGTTTGCTTTAAAATATGCATTCAGAAGAAAAAAAAAAACTTTGACTCCATTTTGAATTAGAGAACATTTAATTCAAGCAGTGTCATCGGCCACTAAAATTTCATTGTGGCCTTCTTACCTATGCTATTTACTTTTCTTTCTATTTTTAAAGCAGCAAATATTCTTGGCCCAGATTCTTGCTTTGTTATAAACTGAGGAATTAAAAAGGGAGTGGGGGGAATGCCTCTTTCAAAGAATTTCACCCCTCCTAAAGACAAAATGATTCTTGGGAATCCCAGCCCAGCCCATGTCATTAGGGATGAGTGCCACCTTGTCATAAGTGCTAGGCTGCAAAGAGTAGAGAAATGGGCAGATAATGAAATTACTGAACACTCAAAGTGTCAGAGACTGACAGGCTGGGGCCATCTATCACCAATTATATGAGGCATTAACATGCTGCTTTCCTATCCAGGGACAAAGACAGCAACAAGAATAGTAAATAGTCTGGAGTGGGTCTGTGCAAGAAACCATAATTTAATGACCTGACAACCAGCCAATATCCTCAAAGTGTGGCCTGCCTCTGCCCTAGAACTTGTTTTACACCCAGCACCTGCTCCTTGAATGATACAAAATGTCAGTGTTTCCTAAACTTCAATCTTTCTTGCCCTACCTTCTTTGCAAGCTACATTTGTGTAATAGTTGTACTAAATGCAATGTATTTCTTTAAACTGGTTCTTCTTACTAAAATTAATTGATTTCAAAAGAAAACCTGGTATTGCTACCAAAATGGAAAATCTATATCACCTGCCATAAATGCAGAGGAATCGTGAAAGTAATTGCAAAGCAAGGAAAACAAGGCCATTAAAATCTAGTCAATACTGTCCCCTGCTGTGGACTCTGAGACTGAAGCCACCTTTTTTGGTTAAAATAGAAGAAGATTATCAAATGTTAGAAAAGTATTAAGACACACAAGGCCCAAACTGAGATTCTCTCCTTGATGTCCTAAAGGGATCAAAAGCAAACTGAAAAGAATTAAGTATCTCACCAAATGAGCCAACCACTACTCACAGCCACATCCATGCACTAGATGAACTCCCACAAGTCTCACACTACAGAAAATGTTACTAAGAGCTCTGGCTACAGAAAGCATGGCACTGACAGGCTTTTCACAAACTCAGAACAAACTATGGGAATCTCTGACCCTGCTAAATCCAAATGTGAGAAAACAACAATATTCCACCTAGCTGAAAGGTAGACAACTCATGGAACCCCTCCACCCCACAAGAACATTACTAGGAAATATCTTAGTTTGTGATCCTTTCCTCTTTTGGATCCAACCAAAAATGTTCAGCCAAAGCCACATCACCACTCAGGATGTTTCTCAGTCCAAAGTAGGGTAAGGAGGCCTGGCCGTTAGGCACACAACTTACATCATGGAGAAAGCTAACCCTGGTAACTGGAGCCTTGAATCAGGAAGCCAGGGTCAAAGAAGTGTTACAGTGGCAAGTAAGACATGGAATTCGTCTGAGCTGCAGGAATTGAAAAGCTGCATTTAGGTTCTGTAGTGAATCCTTGGGAACCACAGGAGCTGTCCCTGGTACTGCATGCACCAAGGTCTAAGCAGCACCAGGGACAGCTCCTGTGGTTCCCAAGGATTGATTATAGATAACTATAGTTTTCAGTTCCCAGTAGAACTGGTCTTTTTCTGGCTACCACCAAGTGTGTGTGTGTGTGTGTGTACACATATATATTTATATGTGTGTACATACATGCACACATACATATGTATAAATGTATGTATACATATATACACATATATATTTATTTATGGCTACCTCCAAGTGCGTGTGTGTGTGTATTATATATATATGTATGTAAGTATAAATGTGTATACACACGTACATATATATACATAAACATATATATACATTTTACTGGACACCTCATATGGGTATCAGCAGGGCAGCTACTGGCACTTAGCATTTTGAAAACTGGGGGATACGAGGCAATCAATACTGGATTTAGTGGGCAGAAACAGGAATGCTGATCACCCTACATTGGGTTGTACCATGGAAAATCATCTCACACAGCTTGAAACAGCCATCAGACATTTTTATAAGGAAGAACCTATTTGTCATTAACCAAACCTAGAAACTAAATTCATTTTACATACAAGCAGGTTTTGCACAGTAATAACAGACTGAATTTTCTAAGCACATATAACCATGTAGGTTATAAGAAGACTGCCATTTGATTTATAAAGGATTTTACAAAAAAGACATTTGCCATTTTTTAATCATGTTGTAAATGGCAACACCATGCAAGTGTTTGTATTGCCAATACCACACACTTGTATCAGTCTGCATTTGTAGCTGCCTCTCCGTGATTCTAGGTATAGAAGCAAGCAGCTGATGACTTCATTATATCTCCAGTGTAGTCATACCTGAACATTTATTGAAATACAAGCTATTTTGTTATAAATTACTCTCCGTTTATTTCTCCTTTATATTAGAGTCAGGGCATTATGTTGATTTTAATTATGTGTGTAGGCAGGTTACATTATCTCTGAATTTCATTTCAGTACTATAAAGTGAGTGTTTCAAAATATTTGTTATAAAAAGGGGGAAATGGGTTGATATGCCTGAGAATACTGTTCTTAGTGATCAGCCCCACTGTGGTTTGTCTTCATCGTCTCTGTAACTCCCACCAAGTCCATGGAGGACCCTCCTTAGGGCAGGCTCATCATCCTTTCCAAGTCCTATGTGGGTGTTAATCTAAAGCATCCAGAAGAACAGGGTACTTAGGCAAGGAGTCCAATTTCAGTATGGTCCCTCCTAAGCCCCACAGCAACCTTCTTGTCGTGGCAGCAAAATCTACAAGAAGGTATGTTGGTAGGTGTTGTCTACTGAAGTAACTTTCCAAATCTCCTCCTCTTCAACTATATGTTAGATAATATAAATATCTCTCTCTCCCTCTCTCTCATACACACACACACACACACACACACACACACACACACACACACAATCTACTTGGGTATCCTTCCTGGATCTTTTGTTTAAATCCTGATAGAGGCTCTTTTGTTCCATATCCCCTACATTCCTGTCGCTATTTCACCTTGGAGCTCCCACGCCTCTCCACCCCAGACTGTAGCATCTGTTCTGAGCCCAAGAGCCCCGTTTATCACTGTTTGTCTTTCCTATCAAAAGCAGCCATTTGGCTCTTCACTACTTTGGCCTCATGATAGAAAATGTTCTAACCATAAACACTTGAAGGAAAACAGGTACACAGGGGCATAGCCCATATTCCATAGAGGTGGTGCACCACACACATATGACATCTTCTAAACCAATATCCTGGACACAACACCTGATGAAAATATGGACATGAAGTCTGACAGCAGAACTAAAGTATTGAGAATTACAACTATTCCAGAAACTCAGGGATTAATGATCCAGACAGGAAGATCTGAGGGCTCTTCAGAGGTAGCTACCAAGAACAGCAGCAGCTGCATATTACTTTTCCATAGCCTGTGAACGGAAGCATAAGGTCCAGTCCTGACCCCTCCAAACACTCTTCCAGCATCTTCTCTAGCTTTGCCATTGCTGCCCTATCTCACTCTACCCCTTAAATTTTGGTCATTGCCAGAGTCCACTGTCAGCTCCCCTCTCTCTCCACATTCCATTCCTGAGAAATTTAATCCACTATGACAGTTTCATTACCACCTAAGTGCCAATGGATCCAAACCTTCCCTCTCCCATTCAGACCTCCTTCCTGCTCTTTCGTCCTATAAATCTAACTGCCTCCTAGAAAAATCCAACCTTTTGAACCACTGGTACTTCAACCACAATGTCAAAATCATACACATTCTCCTCCCCTCTCTCTTCCACTAAATCAAATCCCTGTTCCTGTCTGTATTCCTATCTCAATTAATGGTTATCACTGTTTTCCCAGCACCCATAACAGAAACCTGACTGCCATATTACTAACCTAACCGCTCCCCAAACTCATGGCTAAGTCCTAAGAACTCTATCTTTGCAATGATAACACGTTACTGCATCCTTGGTTCCCACGATGTCAGTCCAGATGGTTCTCACTTTTCCCCTGGAATATGGTGATATCATGGACTTGCACTGAGGGCTCTTCTTCCTCAGAGCCTCCCACCCATCCCCCAACTCCTAACACTATGATCCTATTATAGCGTCTAGTCAAATCTCACACTTCGCTCCCTACCAAGCTTTCAACAGTCACCCATAGTGCAGAATCCAAGTTCCTCAACACCGCCCTCCATGACTGTTTCCTTTCAGTTGAGAAGGACTAGAAGCACTTAAATCAGGCAGACCTGAGGTTGAATTATAGGTTCAGATTTCTGGCTGTGTGACCTTGGACAAGAACAAGAGTGTAGACTCATTATTTTAATTATCCTAATTGTAGCTTCTGTGTTTATTGTATATAAAGTTCAACTTGTTATTCAGCCACTTTAGGTTAAAAAAAAATGCATCTGTAGGAGACAGGGTTATGTTATCTGATATTCAAAATGAGTCACTTCTAAAGTGATAAAAAGCTCTTCTTTTATCAAAAATGGAGATAATAATGATGCTTATCCCAGGTTTGTTGTGAGGATTAAAGAGAAAATATATATGCCTGCTACATATATACATATATATACATATACATTTATATATAATTACATATACATTTTCATATATACACATATACTTTTATATGTAATTATATATTGCATACACACTATTTACATAATTATATATATTACAGATGTATGTACACATTTATTTAGAATTATATATACACTGAGTATATACACATTATATATACATATGCATTTCTACATATGTACATACTACATATATACACATACATGTATATATTCATGTGTAAATGTGTGTGCATATATACACATATACATTTTATGTATGCACATAGGTATATGCACATATATTCCAGCACTAATTCCTAGGCTTCTCTCCTTTGCCTAACCATGATATTGACGTGGGAAAACGCCTTATTAAGAGAGAAACCTGGAAAATCAATGACCCAAAATCACTCAGTCTCAGAGGAGGACACAGCTGTTGTGAAAGACCCAAGGAACCTGCAGTCTACTTGAGGGTAGAAGAACAACAACAGTAAAACAACAACAAAAAACCCACAGGATAACACACTACACAAACTACAAAAACGTAGGAATTTTGAAAGGCCATGTAAGTCACAGTCATTAGAATTTTTTTGAAGGAAATAATAACTGTGAAGAAGAACTGTAAGAAGTTCACCTTCTAAAGCAGGAAATATTGCCAAGCCCATCGCCTGGACAAACGTTCACTGCATTTCCTCTCACCACGAGGAACGGCACAAATGCTATGAGCAACCCACGGGGAATAAAACACTCATTGCCTTCAAGGCCAAATGGTATTATAAGGCTGGTTGCATGTTTACCTAGTGAAGCAAAGCAGAAAGGGATACAGTGGAAAAGAGAAAGCAATCACATGCCACAGGGGGAGGAGACTCAAAGTGGCAACAAGACCGCACCTGACAAGAGGGCAGCAGCCAGCAGGGTCGGTGTGAGCGCACCATCACACATTCTCTACCTTACCTTCTTCCCTCGACGCCCTGTTGCCTACATACCACTAAAGGATAGGCTTATGATGTTTTAGGGTAACTCTGACTTTCTTGGGCTCTGTGTTCTGAACTCTCCCCAAAACATGAGCTTCTCTTTGCAGGAAATGTAGACACTGATCGAGATTTCTCTCTAGGCTTATGCCTCTAATCTATTCCCCTCCCTTCTTTCTGATTTGATTCCAAAGCAGAAATACAACAACCCAGCAAAAGATTATCATCTCTGGCTTTGTTATAGAAAGAGGTGTAGAAAATATGAATATCTGCTCTAATCACAGCCACATAAAGGTTACCAGTTTGGAGAACTCCAATTTTCCCAGAGTTGCAGAAAACTCTAGAAAATCCATTATGCATCCACAGAAGAGTTTTTCTGCTTACAAATGATGAGAGAAAAACTAAGGGAGACACCCTGGCATGGCACCCTGTGTGTCTCCGGCAGCTCCCCCAGCTCCTGACCACATCACAGCAACATGAACATCCTTCCAAATCTTCCTATGTCCCCAAAACACAGTGGCCAGAATGCAAAATCTTAGACTCCAGCAGTCGCGCGTTCCAAGCTGAGGACCAAATGGGTGGCTTAGAGTCCATCCTTGAGGAGCCTGGATTTCAAAAGAATGAAGTGCCTATTCTACCCAAATCCAACCCGAAAAGAATGTTCACAAAATGGCCACTCCATATACCATTGATCACCACTGGGCTACCACTGGGCTAGGCATCTCTCCTGGGTGGTTTAGGAACCTTAAACTCCACTGAGCCTCTTTTAACTCATCTGTTAATGAAGGCAGTATCTTAATGGCATAAAGGCAGGGGGCTAGATCAGAGGGCTTCTGGAGTTATCTCCCAGTTCCAACTCGTCTACATAGCAATGAGGAAAAGGGAAAGCTGTTTTCCAAGTTTGACAAGGGACTATTTAATGCCAACTTTGGGTAGATATATATGTTTGTTTGTAGGACTTGCAGGGCTCTAAATCCATATTGCCTCCAGTACTCTACAAACACCTGCAAAATGACCAGGTAAAGAGGAAGGTGTCTGTGTCATTGAGCCCATGGTCTGCCTGCAGCCCTCCAATCCACCACAGCCTCCCCCTTACTTCAGGAAGTCCTGTCTTAGCCTTTCTCAGACACACCCACTACTCCATGGACCTTGCTTTGAATAGCTCATGCATATTCTTTCTTTAGATCTCAGTGTTTTGTTCCCAGCTGAGGTGGGGCAGAGCTACAGACTCTCCCAGTCCTACTTTTCATCTATCACACAACTGGCCAGGAGAGTGAAGTTGTTTGTAGACAAGAATGGAGTTGCTGGAGTCTCCCATCTTTATGCAAACCAGAAGTGTTATCTTATGAAGACTAAGTAGCCATGGACTTTGATTTCCTCATCCTTAAAACAGGGACAAGAGGGTTGAATTTGGTTCACTCAGGGGAGAACCCACATGCATTACGCAAAGAGCCATACTGAATCTGCTAAAAGTAAATGTCACTAGTGCTAGACCACATTTTGCTCATCTGAGTATCCCCATCTAGCACCGGGAATAGTATATAGTAAGCAATCCGTAAAAGAATGGCTAAACTGTCAACCACTAAGTTATAATCTCTGCCTTCAGAGTATTTATACATTTGTAGAAAAAAAAATGGACACAACCCAATAACCATCACAGAATAGAAAATCAGCACTGAGGGAGAGATGAGCAATGAAACAGAATTAAATCCTAAGAGGGAAAATTGTTTTCATCTGAAACATCAGGGAAAGCTTCAGGGAGGCAGCAGTACATGAGGCTCTAGATGGATAAACGATTAAACACAGAGACAGGGAAGGTCTGTCCCAACAGTGAGAACAAGGGGACCTTTCAATGGCAATCAGTCTACCTGGGGATTCCAACTCAAGACTAGAGATTTTCCTCTCCCGCTGTCTTAAAAAGAATCTCTGTCCTTTTTTCTTTTCCTTTTCTCTGGCCTTCTTTCCAATATAGCTTATTTCTTGTTCCCCCTTCACCTACTTCCCCAGCCACCGCAAACTCCTACCGGGAAGTGGTTTGTTAATGTTCTTCCTTTCTTTTTGTCAGCCCTAAGTTAATGGGCTTCTGGCTAAATACTTGAATTTATGCACCCTACATTGTCTTTTCAGCACCATTTTCAGTAATTTATAGGAACTGCTGTCTGCTGCATTGTGTTATTTAATACTCTGGATGGCTTTCGAATATAGTCTGCACAGTGGTGCTTCTGAGGAGGACAGAAGCAGTGTTATATGGAACCTGGATGGGCTCTCGCTCTCCCGTTCTGGGGAAGCAACTCCTGGATGGGTGAGTTACTGAGAAGAGTTATGGCAGCACTGGCACAGAATCCACCGAGTCATGCCAACCCATTACAAAGAGACAGGATGAGGGAGAAAATCCTGAATTATCCAACAAAGTTAGGAACGGGGATCGCCAAGACCCCTATTAGCCAGAGAAAGCCAGGTAGATTTAACATTGCTCCACAAGTCACACAACAATATACTCTTTTTTTTTTAAGATTTTTTTTATTTATTTGACAGAGAGAGATCACAACTAGGCAGAGAGGCAGGCAGAGAGAGAGGGGGAAGCAGGCTCCCTGTTGAGCACAGAGCCTGATGCGGGCCTCGATCCCAGGACCTGAGATCATGACCTGAGCCGAAGGCAGAGGCTTAACCCACTGAGCCACCCAGGTGCCCCAACCATATACTCTTTTTAAGGGGCAGGGGGCAGGAGGGCAGCAAAAGTTTCAGAGTGGGATCGACCACGGGTTCACCTCCACATACACTACACTTTCAAAGGGCAACCATTTTCTTCTTAATGCTTATCAAGTTCTTGTTCTGAATTCACACGGTGCTAAAAATGTTTCTGGGGATTTATTTAATTTTCTCAGCAACTCTGTTCTGGTTTCTACACTTCCTGGCAGACAGATATGCCCTGGGAAGAGAGCCTCCCAGTTGCAACACTATATCCCAATAACACCCTGCGTGACCCGGGTTTTCGAAGAAAAGCCCAAAGCAAGATGTGTTAGCCTCTGCCCCGAGTAAAACGAACAAGTCCTCACCCTCCAGGAATCCGATAACCAAGAGAAAAGAGAAGATGCCTTTTTTAATAACTTGGGGCAGAATGCCTGGAGATGTAAAGAGTTGGGTTACCTCCAGGTAGCTGGCTAGGTTTCCCCCACAGACTCCCAATGTCAACAGTCAGGGGGATACTTTCTGACAACCAAATGCGCAGGCCTGGGCATTTCTGAAGGAGGAAGATGGGACATGAGAGAAAGTTTCAGGAAAGGGATTGTAGAACGCCCCCCCCCCCATACCTTGCACAAGGTATGACCAAAGATTATTTTCAAGCTGTATTTAATTTTTTTCCCTCTCGTTGCCAAGGGCCTCACCACTTTCAGTGCCTAGTACTTGGCCATTTCAAACACTTATGATACCTCTCTGATCGCTGAGATTCACAGAAAATTCTAAGAGCCCTGAGAAATGGACTGTCCACACCAATCTTGCTGAAGAATAACAAGATGCTGGCAGAAAAGGCAGGGAGCCCCATTGGTGGAAACAATGATGTCATTAGGAGGGAAGCTTGAGTTTCTAATAGATGGCACATAACAAATCGGTGTGGTATAAATGCAATTTATGGGGACCATAATGTACTCAATTCATCCCCATAAATGAAGGTAAAATCGTACCTCACCTGACAGATTCTAGTTCTTATTTATCATTAGCAGTGATAAATCCCACACAATAATGGGAGTTCCTGGAGACGACTTTTCATTTCTGGGTAGCTTCGGTTAGTCACATTCAAACCACAATTTGCTCATCCTTCCAAAAGCAAACCTTGCTAGGCATTACTAGATTTCAAATTCATTTTTTAGACTTAAGTGATTTTTGAGAAAGTAATACAAGCACGTGGGGAGAAAAAATCCAGTAGCACAAAAGGTCTTCTACAAAAAAACTTTCCCACCTCCCCTGTTCCTCAGTCAAGGCCTTCCCTAGTAGCAAATAAAATTACAGGTCTAGAAGTGTAGAAATGTAGAAGTCTAGAATAATATCACAGTGCCTAGAAGGGTAATCTCCCAGAGATCACCCTTCTAGACACTAAGCACATATTCAGAGATCACTCATACTTTTAAATAACTGGAAACGCACTATCTACAGTACACTGCCCTTCATTTTTCTCATTTCACATTGTAACGTGGAGATCAGTCCTCATCCGGAAATAAATCTTCCCCACTTCTTTTAACAGCTGTATAGTATTCTAGCTTGTGGCTGGACCATAATTAACCAGTTCCCAGCTGACAGGTATTACCGTTATTGTTCCAGACTTCTGCTCCCACAATGGGGCAGTAAGTGGTCCTTGGGCTCCATTTCCATTTTCTTTCAATGCAGCCACTGCCTGATTCAATTCCCCCACCTTCTTCACCTAGATTCAGGAGCCTACCCTGAGAGACAGAACAAACATCTCTGCAGAGCCGTGGTTCTCTGCAAAATGAAATGAAATAAAATCTTCCCTCCATTGGCCCATCTGGAAGGTGCTGCTATGAGCAGAGTCTGGAAGAATAATAAATCTCTCTTGACACAGGAGCTGGGAGGAGGCTGCCCAAGCCACAGCAATGGGCTTCTCAGTATGAGATGTCGACAGGCTATATTGAAAGCAGAGAACGGAGTCATATAAATCTGTAATTGCAACCCCATTCTCACGACAGAATGCTGCCTGCTTGTAGTTGGTTCTCATTACCTGCTTACAACTGTAATTTCTGTGTGGTCTTTTTCCTTCCCTACACTGCAGTTTTCTGGGGATTCAGAGCTGAAGAGTGGTGTTAGGCATTTCTAAGAGGAGAATGGAAAGGTACCAATTATGGAAAAGTGATTTCTCCTTTTGAATTCAACTGCTCTGAACTTCACTGTCCCCTCTTCAGGTGAGACTATCACAACCTGGTACAAGCAGAAATTGTTTTAGGGAAAAAGAAATCCCAGCTGCCCATCCTGCCCGGGGGGGCATCAGCTGTTTAGGCTGGATCATAGCTGAAATCAAGCATACCCCAGCTCAAAGCTACCCAAAGTGTCCTAGCCAGAAGTGAGGAGTCTAGTTGTTTCATAGGATTCATTACAATTCATGATAGAGCCCAAACCATGCAGACCAAACAGAGGTAACCGTGGCATTAACAGGATTCACTGCAAAGGTGTTCATCATTCTGCCGAATTCTTTCTCTACAGAGACTTCCACATCAGTGAGCCCCACCACTAAGGATACTGAGATCAGAAAAGCCAGCCTTATCCTGCACCATGCTCATTGCTATGCTCGGGAGAGGCCATGGGGGCTGTGGATCATAACTTGTGAGACAAGTCCTAAGACCCCAAAGTGAAGACCCTATGCCCTCTGTTCTTGCCTATAACCACTATAGAAAGTTACAAAAGTGGCCCCAGTTCTGCAGAGACTGCTGAAAAGAGGAAGTAGGCAGTGGTCTCTTGGAGTGCTGGAAAGTTCTGGTTGACTTCTTAGTGGCTTTCAGGCCAAGCTTGAGTCCAGGACCAAGTGCCAGGCACCTAGGCAGACCCTACCTGATGCTGTACAACTCTTCAATCTTGGCAGGTGGATCTCAGACCCAGAGAGCCAGTGCCCACTGAATGGAAACACTGGTCTCATGCAGCTTGCTCTCACCCAGCTCACACTCTCCTTCTGAGCCTGAAGCCACTCACCCCAGCTTCTGTCTTCAAGTTGCCGTTTTCTTTATTTTCTGTGTTTTAATTCCTATATCCTTTACTTTTGAGAGAAAGAAGGTTATTTTTTCATCTTTGACTCCCCAGCAGTTAATACTGTACTTGACATACAGGAACTAAAAAACAGGTGCTGCGTGAATGAGTGAGCGAAGATACAAGGAGTCACTAACTCACTGTGGTGATCTTGGTTCCCCAAGAACTCTCTGGGGTCCAGCACTGCGGTGGCTGCTTTCCTTGTCCTCCCCAAAGACAATGCTCAACACAGAGCAGCCACAGTCTCCAAGAAGTGCCTCATAAATTACTCATGTCAGATTCTGAGTTCACCAACACAGCAGTCCATCCACCACGACAAATCACGTGCAAAACTCTGCATGCATCTGTAGGGACTTTTCTGCAAGAAGATCCTTTACTTCCCTCAGATTCTGAAAGGGATCCATGGCCCCCCAAAAGCTCTACATTCACAGACTTAAAGAATCAGAAAACCTGAGACCTGAAAAGGGTCTCCTCTGCCCTCCCTGACACCGAGCAGGACGGAGCAGGGCGGGGGCACTGCAGGTGTGAGTTCTGCTGACTAACAAGCATCATTGCTCTGCTTTATGGGAACAGAAAAATCACCAGAATTTAAAGAATCCCAGTCCTCGGAACGCTCTTGCGCTTGACAGCAAGCACATTTTTTCCACCAAGTCAACATCTCCAGAAGGAGCAGCCAAGCCCTGTCGAAGAAAAAGAAAAGAGGCTTGGAGCAAGATTAAAGAAATAAATAAAGTACAATCTGCAAGCTGGGAAAACAGGCTCATCCTATCATGGTACTAACCTGCTTGGTTCTGGGAAGGGAGGAGAACAAGGTGATGCCCCTTGTCAGCTCTGATCCCAGATGCTCTGCTGTGAGAAGGGGCCTTTCATTCCCAACTCATACAGGGGAATTCAGGGGAGCGGGGCACTGCCTCTGAGCCTGAAGGAGCACTCAGCTCTGCGTTTCTGTTCAGGGAAACAGTACATGCATGCATCTCCTTCAGCATCATCCAGAAAATATTTCTCATCATAAAAGGCCTGGCTTGAGTACCTGGTTTAGCAAGGCCTTGCCCCACACTGAAACTGGCCCCCGACCCTGTCCCTGACTGTCTCCAGAACAGAATCTCTCTACCTCAGCATTATTGACATCCGGAGCCAAATAATTCTTTAAAAAAAAAAAAAGATTTTATTTATTTGAGAGAGAGAGAGAGAGATAGAGAGAGAGCACAAGGCCAAGCATGAGCAGAGCGAAGGGGCAGAGGGAGAGGAAGAAGCAGGCTTCCCACTGAGCAGGGAGCCCTTTGCGGGGCTCAATCCCAGGACCCTGGAATCATGACCTGAGCCGAAGGCAGATGCTTAACCAACTGAGCAGCCCCAGCATGGGGCCAGGTAATTCTTTGTTATGGATGGCTGTCCTGGGCATTTAGGCAACGTAGCAGCATCCTTTATCAATAAAGCAGCCTTCCTTCATCAGATGCTGGGAGCACTCCCTGTCCCACCCCAAGCTGTGACAACCAAAAATGTCTCCAGGCTTTGTCAAGGGTGCCCTAAAGATCAAAACTGCCTGAGAACAGATGCTTTAAGACCTGCCAACTCTGTCTCAGGGACCACCAGTAGGAAGGAATGCTAGGTGTTACTTAGAGGAAAACAGGAGACTTGTCAACAGTTTGGGGAAACACGGTATTAAACAAAGATAAGCAAGACCCTTTCCTGGTGGATTTCTCAGAGTGTGAAACAGATCAGGGTGTACCAAGAATCTAAGTGGAAAACATAATACCCAGCATTTCCCCAAAGGCACTTGGCTGCACAGTCCTTTTATCTCAGAGCATTTAGGATTAGTATTCCAAGGGATTTACTTTTGGAAACACTTCTGTGCGGCAAAACTGGAAATGTACCTCTGAGGCAGACACGCCTGGAGGAAGGCATGAAGAAGCCAGGAGCAGCCTACGGACACAGAACTTTCCTCAACACAATTTATCTCACAACCCCAGACTTCATCATTAGAGATTAATTTTTTGAGAACCGATTTAGACCTTCAGTCTTCAAAAGTTCTCAAATATTCTAGAAGATACTAAAGCTATAAATCACCATTAGCTGACACTTTGTAACCCGGATAAGGTTATCAGAGACTTTCCCCACAGTGACAGATGACTATGTCCGAAGGTCTATGGGGAATGGCTAACTCCAGAGGCACTTGGGCTGGAAAGAGGAAAGAAATAAGGGAAGAGGACACCAAAACAAACCTCTCCTACTTCACCCTTCTGGCCAGGGCTGCTGCGGAGGTAATAGTCACATTCACAGTCCACACGCACAGCTTTCAGAAAGGTCGGACACAGTGGGAAGGGTGTCTTGTAAGAGGGGTTAGATTTGTGCTGTGTAAAATAGATTTAAAATACTATTATTCTACTAAACAGGTTTCCTTGTGATTTCCACATATTTCAGAGATCATAAACATTAAAACTGAGAAGGACCTTGAATTACCTAACCCTATTCTTTTTTTTTTTTTTTTTTCTTTTTTAAGTAGGCTCCACACGCAGCATGCAGCCCGTGGCGGGGCCTGAATTCACAACCCTGAGATCAAGACCAGAGCCAAGACCAAGAGTCAGACATTTAACCAACTGAGCCACCCAGACTCCCCCTGATCCTATTCTTTTTTAAACAAAAGCTATTTACTCAAAGCCCAATACATAAAACACAAAATTGTAAATATTCTCATTTAGTATGGGCCGGAGTCCCACCCAACCCTTAACCCCTACCTTACCCTCCCTTGAAGAACCTTTTAGAAAGCCATAGGTCCTCAGCAAACATTGGAAACATTGGAAATTTCACAGGCCAAGGAAAGGGAGGCCCCTTCAAATTATGTGGCTTGCCTGGACCCCAAGACTTCTCAGTAAGGGTCAGGAGAAGAACTGACTCTTAGCCTCACACTCTCCTCATCTCACCACATGCTGACTAATGTAAGAAAGAGAGCACCAAGCCCACAAGGGAATAAGCTGCCTTAGCATGGAGTGATCTCCTTTCTGTAGGTACGCCAGGAGGGACTGGAGGCCATGTGTAAGGTGTGGTGGCCTCACTGGTGTGAGGAGCTAGACATTTGTGTCGTCTCTTCTCAAAGGCTCCCGAGCACTGTCCCATCCTACCTCACAGTAGTCACAGGATGCCCGAGGATCTTAAGAAGCAACACAGCCCCACACCAAGGGGAGCCCTTGCCCATTCTCCCTGGCCCCCAAGCCACGGCCTTCTGATGGAAGCAGGCCAGCTGACATGAACAGTGTGTGCAGTGTGAGTGAGCGATGGTGCACCACCAGGTAACACACCCCTAAGCCAAGTCACCAACTCCAGGCTCAGTGCGTGTCAGGCAGAAATGGGACAGTGACTGCCAGTCACAGGAAATATCATCAGGGAGTTTTAAACTAATAAAGCTGCCTCAGAACTCGTAATACAAATGATCCATGAACAAGATGGCAGCCGCTGCTCCAGATTACCGAGCTGTGGAAGGGCAGCTCAGCCCGGATGCTTGGGAGTGTGTTTATGGGCACTCATGCAGGCCGAGACACACAAGCACCCTGTCCACCTGCAGAAACACCACCAGCAGTGTGTCTCCTTTACGTGAGGTTACGAGACCCCACTGTGCAAAGCTGGCAGGGGAAAGAGGCAGACCCAGAGAAGAGGAGCAGGAACATCTGCCCGAGACCAAAGACCAGGCCCACTATACGTGCCCAGACCAGGCCTGAGGGTCAGCGAAAGGAAATGGGGGCCCCAGATGAACTCCACCAATCATCTGCTGTTGCCTTCTGGAAGACAGGAAAGGAATCCTGATACTGGGCGATCAGCGAGCAAAAGTGACACAGCCAAATGTCCTTAGTTGTTATGGCTTTTTAGGACTGTTTTTTTGGTTCACTCTGTGTGTTTGTCTTCCTTTTTCCATGGGGTGTGTGTGTGTGTGTGTGTGTGCGCACGCACATGTTTTCTCCTAACACAAGCTAGTGGGTAACTCAAAGCCCCTCCTCTGAAAGGCCCAGAATACAGCCAACCCCACGTCATGCACTCCCTCTCTGGTTGCCTCAGAGATGGCTCCTGGTAAGGGCCTCTGACATGTCAAGTTCTGGGTCACACGTCCCACATACAAACAGGTGACATTCTGTGGGGTGGGCAGCTGTGGTGAAGGGGACGAGTCCCCTCTCCCAGCCTCACAAGGGTTTCAAACCCCAGCTCTTCCACTTAGCAGCTGTGTGTGACATAAGCAAGCTACTTAACATCTCTGGGTTTCCGCTGACTTACAGTTGACTACTGGGAGATCCCAGGACATCGAAATGTGCATATGAGCTCTGGAAACTTCTACAGGTGTTAGATGTCAGGACCATGGCTGAACCTGCCTATAGAGTTTGCTACTACCTGTAATCTCCAGGGACACTCATTTTCTGTGCAGAACACATCTATGTTGGCACAACAGTGTTCTCCATTTATCAGCACCAGTACCAGTATGGACAGCGAGTAAAGCTGCATACCATCTCTCACAGCAATACCACTGCTGCCTGATACTACAGGCTATTTTGTTGAGCAGCGCTGGCAACAGTACTAATCATAATATTCTCTAGCTTGTGCCCACATGTTGCTATTCTCTCCCTAAGAAGACACGGATCTCCTGAACAGAGATCCTATCTGACGCTTCCGTGTCCCCTATAAGATGAGGACCATCTGACAGGCTCTCAGCAAATGCGTGATTGACAAAAGTCACAGGGAACTCCTGGAGGATGCCACCTGGCTGGCCATAGGCCTGGCCCCTGGAAGGGAACTAGTCTGAGAGCCTCCATTCAGCATATTCTGGCCGATAGTCCTCATCTCCCATCCCATCTGGAGAGCCAGGTCCAAGCCTATTACCCCAATAAAGGAAAACAGGCTTTTGGATCAGAAGCCCCTCCAGATCCAAAGAGGGAAAAGAACCAGATCTTGCCATCTCACTGAACTATCTGGTCCATCTGGAAACCAGAGAAGCTCACCAGGGCTCCTGACCCTATGTGGCACAGGCACGCATGTCATTCATGTTTGGGCAAAACCGAGCATAGACAGGTTCAGGGTTAAGGGTGAGAGAGCTGAGGGTCGTGCCCAAGGTTATTAATAGCTTCCCTCTCCACCTCTTTTTCGTTGCCTTGTCAACTCAGGGAGACCTCCACAAGTCACAGCCCAAGAGGACACTGATTATTATTATAGTGATCGTGCTGGTGTGTGCCGCTGGACCTGTGACATGCTGCTTCTCTTGCGTCTGTAATTCAGTGACTCCAGCCAAAAGTACTCCTGTTATCAAATTATGCTCGGCTTTTTCTCCCCTCTGCCTCTGTACTAGGGCAACGCTTTCCCATCCACTACGGCACAGCCAGATTTTTGTACCTCCCTCACCCCCATCCCACCACCTGCCTCCCTTCTCCTTCCCACAAGCAAACTAGCAATGTGCTTAAGGTTAACATGCCTGCCAAGCCTCCCTCTGATGAATGACAGGTTAATGATGTGCACATCTCCTAATAAGCATGTTAGTCAGCAGCTGCACCGCCTTCGCCACTTAGCACAGGGTAGTGCAGGGTGAGGCTTTTGTGAGCGGGAAAGACAGGGCGTGCAAAGGGCCTCCCCTTCTATCCTCTCTAATCAGAGATACCCGGGAGGCAAAAGCTGCTCAGGAACATGACAACCAGCAGCAGGGGTCACTGTGCCCCCACAGGAAAGGAGAAGGCAGCGACCAGAAGGAAGGATCAACATCTCAGGGGTTGGCTGATCCCTAGGCAAGGAAGAAGCCATTTCCAAGATCCCAAAATGCCTTTCCGAGACAGCAGCTGGACATCGCAGGGGCCGGGAGCCACTCCACGTCCTCAAGGGTGCTCCCCTGGATTGACAGTATCACTTAGGAGGGTCCTTAACATTCTCCTTCTCTCAGATGTTTTCATGTGCTCCTTGATGCACATTCTCCCAGCTTTTTCAGTTCTGTGTGTCTCCTCTGACTGCTTAGACAACAGACGCTGGACCCCCCCTTCTATCACCGAGAATTTCTGAATATGAGAACACATTAAGTATAATAGTGCCAGAAGGCTGCTCTAAGAAATGACCACAAATTGGTGGCTTAAAAACAACACCAATTTCTTTTCTTTCTTTCTTTTTTTTTTTTTTTTTTTTTTTTTGGGAGAGGGGAAGGGCAGAGGGAGAAATAGAATCTCAAGCAGGCCCCATGCCTAGCATGGCACAAGGTGGGGCCCGATCTCACAACCCTGAGATCATGACCTGAGCCAAAATCAAGAGTCAGATGTTTAACTGAGTCATCCAGGCACCAATCTCCAAATTTATTTTCTTATAGTTCTTAAAGTCAGAGGTCAAAATGAATGAAAGAGGTCATACTGAATGAAAGTCAAGGTCCAGCCAGGCTTCTGGAGGGTCCAGGGAAGAATCTGAGTCCTAGCCTGTTTAACCTTCTGGAGGTTGGCAGCATTCTTTAGCCAGTGACTCAAACCACTCCAACCTCTGGCTTCCACTGTCCCGTCTCCTACTTCCCCCCTGTTATAAGGATCCCTGTGATGGTGTCCAGCCCACCCAGATAATCCCAGATAATCTCCCCATCTCAAGACCCTTCACTAAATCAGCTCTGCAAAGTCCCTTCTGCCACGTAGGATAACATAAACATGTTCCAGAGATGAGGATGTGACCCTGGGGGGCCAGGGGCCAGTCCACCACAGTGAGAGTACCTTAAATGTGTCACAGCTATAGAACAGGGTCACTGTGAAGCCAAGTGGAAAAGATACTGTAAAAACACTTAACAGGGAGCCTGGCGTATCGGTGGGGGATGACTGGTCAGCATCCCAGTCACCAAACACAGGGAACTCATGGGACAGGTCTGAACACCCATTGCTGACCAGGAGCTCGGATGCAGATTCTCTCCCTGTATGCTCACTGCCTGCTGCGAGATGTATGTGATTGGCCCTCTTTCAAGAATGAGACAACAAGTTCAAAGAGTATGTGGCTTTGTCTAAGCTCACAACAAGTTGACAAAGGGTCAAGCTAAGGTTAAGATCCAGATTGATCTGAATTGGCAAATAACAAATGTTCAACCGGCACTGTTACCCAGCCCATTATATTACCAAATCAGGCTCCCTACCCGCACTGGTGATCCTGATTCCATACAGAGGGAGCGGGGCCTGGAAAGACAGCTCACCCTTGAACAGTGTGGGAATGCCAATGCCTCATGCAGCCAAAACTCTATATTTTTTTATTCCACCCAAAACTACTAATAGTCCACTGTTAATCAGGAACCTTATGGATAATGCAGTCAATTAACGCATACTTTGTATGCTATATCTACTGTACACTGTACTCTTACAATAGAGTAAGCTAGAGGAAAGAAGATGTTATTAAGGAAATCATAAGGGAAAGGAAATGTGTCTACAGCACTATACTGTATCTACCGGGGTCGGGGGGGATGCATGTAAGTGGACCCACACAGTATAAACCTACACTGTTCAACCGTCAACTGTGTGTGTTTTTCACAAGCTAACCATATTCATTCGGATGCTTGGGCAAGTTTATAAAACAGGAGCCTAATCCACCCCCAAAATAATAACAGTATCCTCTCTGCAGTCATAGTCAACTCTCATCCCTTTCAAACGCACACACCCACACCCACAGACACACACACACACAATCAGACAGTTTCTAACAGCAGCACTATGGACATTTGGGACCAGATAACTCTTCTGATGTTATCCCGTGCATCACAGGATAGGTGACTGCCTCCGGGGGCCTCCACCCACTAGACACAAGGAGTGCCCTCCCCAGCCCCGGGGCTCCCAGGAGGAGGGCAGGGCCACAGATACCTGCAAGTCCAGGGCTCCACTGAGGCCTCCCCGTGTGCAGTAAGTCAAAGTCTCTGCTCCCCAGTACGCCCATTTCTCTCCCTCGCTCTGTGAGCATCTCCATGTCTCCCTCCCTCAAGGCTTTTCTTTGTGTCTCCAGAGCCAAATAACATGAAGGAACTAATCAAGGCTTTGTGCGGCTCTTGTTGTCTTTTTTTCCCCCACTGCAGAGTAAGTCCAGGTACTTTTATTTTGATTAAAGCTGATACCTTCAGTGAAGACAGTATAGGAAAGTTCTCTGAGTCCTGAGATATAAGATTATTACAATTTTGCCTGACCCAGGTTCTCGGAGAAGGATGAGCTGATACAGCGATCTTAGGTAAAGAACCAAGAACAGGCTGGTTCTCAGAGGCAGGCATGGTGCCTGTTTGGATTCTGGACTGCCCTTTATGAAAAGATAAAAAGACAACCTTCCGTGCAAACTATATTTGATGTTATTATTTGGCAAGGATGTCCTACACAGAGCAGGCACTTAATTCCATTTCAAATTAATCTTATTTCACTAGCAGAGTGTGACCTGAAAAAGAAAATGTTTTAAAAAGCCAACAACAAAATACCCAAATATTAAGCATAAATGTCTTGTCCCATTTTCAATAGGCAAATGCAATTGACTTTCAGATGAGGGCTTCATGCCAACTCTAACTACCCTTGCAACGTCTTGGCAACATTCAGGCTGGCCTAGCAGAAAGAACTCAAAACAGACCTAAGAATTCCCCAGCCTAGGGGAGTGCCAGAGAAGTCCACAGAGTGTGAGGAGGGCACTCCATGGCCTACAGGAGACCTGAGAAAACCGTACAGAGCTCACTCCCTCCAGAAAACCTCCCCTCGCCACTACGGACTCCCACCAACCTTCTATTTACATGCCTTGGTGCAACCACAGGCCCCTCACATCTAGGTAGACCCTGGCCCTGGCTAGGTACCCCCTACCTGGCCCCCAGCTCTGTCCCAAAATCCTCAGCACCTATGAGACTTTGCTGAGCTACTTGTTTACGTATCTGTCTTCCAGTCAGACTGGAATCTTCCAGAGGCAAGTACTAGGTTTGCTAACTCCAGGACCTTTAACACTTGACACCAGCAAGTGTTCAATATCTGCTTATTTAACGAAAGAAAAGGCGAGAAGGGCAGGAGGGGAAGTGCTACGTTATCATGCACTTGCTGGGATCAGAAGCAACGACTCAGCTCTGCCTCCAGCTTCTTGCTATTCAGGGGAGCACACCTTGTCTCCAAGCTAAGTGAGAATTCTTGGCTTCAGGGCTGTGTCTTTAATCTCTGGAAGCCCATCCTGCTCCCACAGTACTAGTCCAGCACTGGAAACAGAAACTCCAGAGCCCTTCTGTCCAGAAGACAGTGGCACAAGAGGGAGGCAGTCTAAACGCCACGCCCAAGGCCAAGGCAGCCCTGCAGGCAGTCATTGTGTCTTTACAGAACGGGTCCCAGCTGCACTGGGACCACATCTCCTCACTGACCACTGGCTTGCTAGGTCATGATTCTACAAGCTAAACATTTCTGTGCACCCCCCACCCCCGATCAGTACATGCCCACATCAAGTACCTTGGGAGGCCTCATCACGCACTCAGTGTCCGTCTGCCTGAAGCTCAGTGGGAGTCTTGCAGAATCCCCTGACTTACATGCATCTTTGTATTCCTAACACCTAATCAAGGCCTCAAGCTTTGTGCTAGCCTCTTTCGACATATTCTCATTTATTCCTCAGTGATGGAGGGGCTCTCGCTATCCCCATTTTACAGATGGAGAAACTGAGACTCAGAGAGTTTAAGTGTATGCCCAAGGCCACAGCTAAACAAATAGCAAATCACAGATCAAGACCCAGGCTTTCAGCTCTAAATCCTACGTTGCGTCCAAGGCACCATACTCTCCAGAGCGGACACTTAATAAATGCCCGTTGAGTTAAACCAAACGCCCAGAACACTCTGAACCTGACAGAAACACACAGACCAGACTTGTTCAAGGTCACCCATCAAGTTGCAGCCATGACAGGACCAGAATCCATGATGGTCCCTCCTTGCTCCCTCTGCATCCCAGGATCCCGAGTCTGAATGCCTGGCTGCTATTTCTCACTGCCCATAGCCTTGAACCCAGGCTCGCAGAGGGACTGCTGGCCAAATCCCCCTTCCTTGTCAGGTAATTGGGACTCAAAGCCACAGACGGAAGCTGCCACATCATCTCAGCATTTAATCACCCGCAAAAGCTACTTCCCGCCTCGTTTGCTCCACCGCCAGAAATATTATCCTTAAATCATCAATACATGGCAGACACCCCACGAGGGACAACACTGTCTTCCTTTTTCCTGGGGAAATGGTAAAATCAGCACAGGCTACAGAAAGAGATGGGGAGGCTGCTCAGCCTCTGAGGCATGGGAGTTAACAACACAGCCTCGCAAAATCAAGTCATAAACTCCAGGGAGCCTCGGGGGCCAGAAGAGCCTTCTTCCTTCCAGCACGGGAAGAGCTGGGCCATCCATTCAGTCCAAAGTAAAGATGGATCTCCCACCAAGAGCTGTGAGCACAGGGGCAGCAAGAGGGTTAGTAGAGGGGCTGGTGGGAGGGAGGGGTGGTCTGTAAGGGCCCATTATTCATGGAGTTTCTGCTTTACCAGGAGGCACAGATCCCATCTTCTCCCAAAAGGGATGGGAACTGGCTTGCGAAATTAAACACAACATAGAATATTATCTTTTATAAGGTCAAATTTAAAACTATAATCAAAAAACCATTCAAAAGGAGCAGAGGACAGGTATTTCCAGTTCTTGCAGATACTCAGATCATTGAGAGATGGAGGAAATTAGCACAGTCTGGTTTGTGTGCCCTGAGCCGAGGCCTGCCATTTGAGCAGCTCTTCTCACTCATTTCTCAAATTTGTCTCAATATCCCCATGTGGAAAATGAGGAACCTGAGCTCAGAGGGTGAAAGACCTTGACCGGCAACACACAGCTAGTGTCTGGCTCCCAGATCTGAGCTCCTGCTTTGCGGACCCAGCACTGTGTCAGCTGGAGTGATGCGCTGGTAAATGTTTAAACACCAGCTCGCTGATTTATGGCATTCACCAATTTCCATAGTGTAAATATTGTCATCATGGCCAATTTCAAGCCATGTGCATTACTCAGTTCAAAAAATTCCTGATTTTTTGTACTGAAATGTACATTTCATGTGCATTACTCAGTTCAAAAAATTCCTGAAAATGTATCAGTCAGTCCTCAAAGTCACTAGCATCAGCACACTGCCGCTGGGAGGGACAGGAGGTCTCTCCGTGCACCGCCTGCCTGCCCGGAGCTCACAGCCCGAAGATGCCCTGTGAGAGAATGGCATGCTGGGATGAAGGGCCAGGCCTCAGTCGTCCTAAGGGATCTGACTCCCTACCAGACACCTCTCCAGGCTCCTGACCTCCTCCAGAAGCCTCAGGGCTCACACTTATGCTGTTCCACTGCCTCGATATCTATTCCTTCATTTCTCATCCTAAACGTTGCTTCCCTAGGGAAGTCTTCTCTGAGGTTAGGTCTCTCCGTAAGACACTCCTACAACACTAAGACTCCAACTACAACAATTCAGTATTATGTGATGTGTCCATCCTCTGTCCAGGGATCCCCGGGACTTTTACAGGGTAGGGGTTCAAGAAGCTATCCCATGAGTCAAACCTCCCTACTTTTGCACACACAGGCCTCCCATTTCTCTTGTGAGCTGTACCTATACTTAACTGCATCCACAAGGAATCTGAGGGACAGGAAATCTTGGAAGAGGAAGGCAGGTCGTCTGACAAACCTTCTCCCATTTGAAGGTGCACAGGATCCCAAGATAGTGCTAAATGCCAATTCCAGTTCAGTAGATCAGGGGTGGTACCTGCGATTCTGCATTTCTGTCACGCTCCCAGGTGATGCTGATGCTGCTGAGCTTTGGACCACATGGTGAGCATGGTGAGTAGCAAAGCTCTCCCAGATGTGCACTGTCCAGTATGATGCCCATCCAAGCACTGTGGCTACTGACATGGCCAGGCCCAAGTCAGATGGGCTGCAGGTACAAAGTCTGCACCAGATTTCAAAGGCTTAATAGGGAAGAAGGATACCAAATATCACATTAATAATTTTATGTATTCAAATAACAATATTTGGGGGGCAACTGGGTGGCTCAGTCGGTTAAACATCTGCCTTCAGCTCACGTCATGATCCCCAGTGTCCTGGGATCAAGTCCCACATCGGATTCCCTGCTCAGCAAGGAGTCTGCTTTTCCCTCTCCCTCTGTTCCTCCTCCCTGCTCATGTGGGTTCTCTCACTCTCTCTCTCTAACAAATAAAATCTTCTAAAAAATTTTTAAAAAGAGATAACAATATTTTGAACATACTAGGTTCATGGGTTTTGGGTTTTTGGTTTTTTTTTTTTTACTTTTTAAAATATGGTTATTACTAGGAAATTTTCAATTTCCTGTGGAGCTCATGTTACCTTTTTATGGAACAGTGCTGTCACAGATCTTCCCGTGAAACACAGTAAACCCCACAAAAGCAGCATCCCCACAGAGTCCCATGGAACTGTACCGCAGCCTCATCATAGGAGTCCCTGCTCTTCTTATGTGCAATGAGGACCCACACTCAACTCTGGAAACGCTGAGTTCATCAAAATCAAATAGATTCCTTCTCTATCAGATTTCTCAGAACCTTTCTCTAGCTCCTGCCCCTTGTGAACTTCCAACAAAGGCTATAGTGTAGTTGGGGTTTCTCAAACTGCTTTGACCTCTCTACGGCAGCAAACTATTCCAGACTCACTTTTCAGGCAAATTCCCATGTCCCATCCCAAGCTCGTCACACTGGAGTTTCTGGGGATGTGGTCCAGGAATCTAATTTAATGATCAGATGATTCTGATGAAGTTTCCTTGAAACCACTTAAAAGGATATTTGACTTCTGCTTAAATACCCCTCATAACAAGGAGCTCATCACCTCTCAAGGCAGCCTGTTTCACTACTGGGCAGCTAACTCTGTTTTAACAGCTATTACCCACTGGTGATATTATATCACTAGCATCATTACCCTAAATGGCCCCCAAAAGAAAAGTCATCTGACCAAACTTAAAAGATCATATAAACTTATAAGATCATAACTTATAAGATCAAGTCAGGACTAAGAGCTTGCCAAGCTAAATTCTTCATTTTACAGCTAAGGAGCTAAGACATGCAGAACGGGAAATCGTGCTCAAGGTCACACATGCAGACAGAAGTAGACATCAGACTCCAAGTAAGTGCTCACCCCCGAGAGCCCTGCCTCAGACCTTGGCAGCAAAATGCCCCTGTGACTCTGACCAGATGTCCTAGACCCCCCAAGAGGCCAGGTGCCAGGTCCTGGTAGGCAATCCATTAGTTCCAACAAGACATCCTGAAGACCCCTCCCACCCTAAGTAGCAGAATGAGACCCTGGTTATGCCTGCCATCCTCTTCCATGGGACACTGAATCTTACACCTGGGCCCCCAGCTCCCAGCAGGCATCTCACCCACTCGGGCACATTCCCAGAGCTAGAACACAGCTGATTTCGCCCCAAGGGGTGGGAATGTTCACTGCAGCATACCAAATACCTGGCCAGATACTTATGTCCTAAAACTGTCCCAGAAACGGAAGCAGCCAGCAGCACCCCTCTGCACACAGTGCCTGCAGCAGCCTCCACACCCAAACTCTTTGAATTGGCCTCACCCTGGCTTTCCCTCTGGCTATAAGCTAACAGAAGCCCAACACACAGCCGTCTAGAAGCTCCCTGGGGGTGCCTCATCTCTCCCTCTCTGCGTTCTCCCTGGGGAGCTGTGAGGAGCCCACCATCTGTGATTCCCTCACACATAGATCCACTTCCTTACATGCAAGAGAACTGGTGGTTCTCTGACCCTCTTCTGACTCTCGTGAACACAGCAGAGACCAGAGGTTTGAGGGACAGAGGGCCAGGCAAGGAGACACGGCAGTGGGGAAAGAACAGGATGAGGCCTGACATCAACCGATGCAGGAGGGTGCTCAAGGGTGGAGCTGCTCTCTGCAGCCATTCGGATTCCATCCGCATAGGGAGGAGGACTCCGTGCGTTGCCCTTGCCCCAGAACCTCCTTCCATGCCCAGGCCTTTACACACTTGTCCACACGCTCTGTGCTCCCACAGTGTGCCTCCGACGTCAGGTCGCTCCAGTATCGCTTGGGAGGAGGAGGGCCTCCAATTAGGCAGAGAAGCAGATGCTTCTTGCATAGAAAATTGGGCTGGAGGGAGCAAGGGGTGACTCGAGAAGCTCCTGCGCAGCAAATTCCCCATCAGGAGAAGCTCAGCAAGCACTGAATGACTAATAAGCACCACGGAGAAAGAAACTTCACCATCGCCTTCAAGCACCTCAGGTGCTCTGTGTGGTGGCCATGGATACCACACTGTCGAGGAAAACAAAAAATCAGATTAGCAGAAGGATTTTTTTTTTCCTTTCCTGTGTATCAAGACTTCCCTCTCCTCCACCCACTTCTGGCCCCATCTCGAGCACGACCTCTCATCAAATATTCCTTGTATTATAAAACGCAATTGACGGATAGAAAAAGTAGGGCTCTGGTTTTTTTTCTTTTTTTTTTTTTAATCTAACAAATTCTCAGATTTCTCCAAAGGATGCCTGTTCACCACCTCCTCACTACTGAATGCCAATTGACATGCCTACTTATCACCCCCGGAAGGAGGGAGAGTGCCTACACCAAATGATTCTCAAACTTTGGTGCACATAAAAATCACCTGAAAGCTCATGAAACAGCAGATTCCTGGTGCCTTCCCTGTGCCTCTGATTCTGTGCATCTGCTCTAGAGCTCAGGAAGCCATTCTGGTACCAAGCCAGGCACACTGTGAAAAACTCTGCTCTAACAGTTTTAGGTGATCAGGTCACAAGAACGTACTTAGAGGTTCCTTTTCAGAAGATGTGTGACTCGACTGTTCATTCTGCTTTATCCAGTTAAAGCCCTGGGTTCTCCTTCCCTGCATCTGTCCTGCCCTGGACCGCCTTGAGCTTTGATGCCACTTTGCCTACGGTAAAAGAATTTAGCGAGCGGCACCTACTGGCCATCTTCAATAGTACAGCCAAGCTCTAAAAGACCTGTCAATCAGGAAGATTCAAAGGAAAGTGGGAAGGGCCACAGTTCTAAAGAAAGGGGGACACTAAGATTTCAGAGCAGAACTGAAGGGCTTGCCACAGTCAAGTCCTCTGGAGTCAGCATTACAAAAAGGTATTATTTCTACAGGCCTGGGAGCTAGTTACACCTACATCTTAAAGTGAAATTTCTTTTAGCATATAGGCTAGAGATCCCAGGGCTCCTTAGAGCTTTTCATTTAATCAGTGCTTTAGAAAGCAGACCTTGCCAACTTTCTTGGGAAGGCCATTTTCTCAGCTGCTCCAGCACGGAGTACGTATACCAACCCTGACAACTAACTCAACAAGTAGTCGCTGATCATCCTCTCTATGGAAATCATGGGCTGTATCAGAACAAGTCACAGAACCAGCTCTTGGAAGGCATACACTCGAGGTGGGAAAATAAGACTCTGAGAATCAGAACCACATTTTATGGGGGTGAGGCGGACTGGACATGAAGCTATCCACCAAAAAAAAAAATACCTGGAGAAATGTGAGCCCAAAAATGGCCATTTTCCCATCCTTCCTCTAAAACCCCTTAAAACCAGAAATCTGACATCTGTTACGTAAACAATAATGAGTCTTACCTACCATAATGGAGTACAGGTAATATCTATGTTAAATTAAACCCACAGGCAGTCATCGTGGAGAAAATGATGGAAGAATATGTCACAGAAAGCCATTATGGACATCTGGGGAGGGGACAGGAAGGAGGTATCATTCAAGTTATAATGCAGTGTTAATGCCCTTTATGTATTCTGGCCCCATATCTCCTTGAGCTCAGGGGGTAATATTTGCTCCTCCTTCCACTTACAGCTTCCCCAAATCCTGTCTATGTCATAGTTCTTACACCAGCAGCAAGAGAAAGCCAAGGTCAAGGCCCAACTTGCTGCTAGGTTGGAGGCCAGACTCCTCCAACCATCAGCAGTCTGAAAGACCCTTCCTTTAACAAGTCATCCATCCAACTTCATCTACCTACTGCATGCCCAGCACTGTGTCTGCCCCTAAGATGCAAGACAAAACTCCTACCTCTCCCATAGAGCCTACTCAGGACACAGACAAGCCAGCCCTGTGAATGCAATGTAGTAGGAGAAAGGTATGCAAGGATGCCCACAAGGTCTGCCAGTACTTCCCACAGTGCTCCTCACTCAATGCAGGGAAGTCAGGACGGGGCTCCAGCAGTGGGACAAGGAAGCAAATATTCACCAGATCTGGTGAAGCCTTCCACCCCACCAGTTTTATGTGACCCACCTTCTCCACTGCTTTCATGGACACCAGCCTAACCCTCCTGGTTCTCTCTAGCCTGACTTTGTAGCTTTAGTAGGTCTTCCCCAGACTTTGTCTCACTCCCCTCTCTCCCATGTGGACTTTCTCCTGGGTCATTTCTCCTGAAAGCAGCAGGATAATGCCACCATCAAAGAGAAGAGCTGCTTCCAGATACTCCAGAAGATAAGGACTACTCCAGGAAACAAAGCAAATCTCCACCATCCCTGGCTCCAAAATGCAAGCTGGTGGCTGTGGATACTAGGATGTCCCCACCCTGGGCCTAGATGAGGTTGCACACACAGTGGCTGAAAGCCCAGACCCTGCCACCAGACTCCCTGGTGACAACCTGAGCTCTGGCATTGACTAGCTTGGTGACCTTAGACAAAAGAAATACTTCTCAGGGGCTTGGTCTCCTCATGTGTGAAACAAGGACCTGACTCACTATGTTACTATGAAAATTAAATGGCAATATTTATAATGTACTTCAAATTATACCTGAAACAGAGCAAGAGCCTTGGAAATTTTTGTTCAATAAAATAATTGTTCTTCTTTCTTCCCATCAAACAGCATATACGAAGGTCATCTAGAGTCTGCGGCAAATCAGGTCAGAGTTCCCACCCTATGCCAATGTTACTGAAACACTCCCACCACGTGCAGAGGGCCAGCTGGAGGAGGGAACCAACACCGACTGCCTGCCTACTGCAGACCAGCCACTGATGTGAGTATTTTCACATGCATTATACATCACTTAATCTCTCAGCAATTCTGGGATGTCAAAATCTTTATCTTTAATTTATTGATAAGGAAACAGAGCTTCAAAAATTCTTCTGACTTGGTGAGGAACTAGAGACCAGCTCCATGACTATAAAGCTTTGGAACAGTCCATAAATCTCTTAAATTCTTCATGTTGGTATTTGTCTGTTTCTACAGAAAGATCAGGAATTGACTCCAAAAGGGAACGGGGTTTATGAGGAAGAGTGGAGCTGGGGAGACATCACTTCTCTCTGTTCAGATCTGTGGAGAGAGAAATCATAGGAAATGGGCAGGGGGAGGTGTGCATGTGTGGGATGTGTGTGTGTGTCTGAGGTAGAGAGGGAAAAAAATAAGGTTTCATGGGACTAGAAGAAAGGTAAAACTAGGAGGTTGACATGGACCTAGGAAGAGGTCCTACAGCTTAATTAGAGGAGTTTCTGGCAGGGTTTGATTCTTGGTAGAGATTCAAACCTAAGTCAATCTTGTTCTAACAACCAGCACATCACTTCTCCTGTATTCTGTCAAAGGCAGACATCAATAATCGATCATAGCCCTCAGGCCTTCAGGTCTGGAGGTAGTCCCAGACTTCACACTCCAGGAAGCCCTGCCAATCAACCAGGGTTGATTACTAGATAAAATCTATTTGCCATCTCTTCTCTTCACCATGCTGTCAAAAAGAGATTAAGAAGCACCCAGTCTTCAAAGAATGGGGAATCTACTTAATGATGGGGACACAAGAAACAAGTAATACTATATATTCTTAGAATTTGCTAGGTAATTCTTAGTTAAGAATTCTGAAAAAAAAAAATCAATAGACTTGGCAATGCAGTACAATTAACTATGCTTGCAGACACTAATAATTCATTGCTTTCTCAGCTGAAACTTCTAGAACACTTTATGATTTACAAATTACCATCACTTGACTCTCACAACCACCTCACTAGGCAGACTGGCGCCTTATAAAGTGTAAAGCATAAATCCCTTATTAGTTTTAGTGGTTTGTCAATTTCTTAAGTAGGCAATCACCTTTGCAATTCTCATCCCCTTCGTTTCTTTTTCCTATTGTTGCATCAACCAGAAGCCCAGAGCCTTGCTGCTCAATGTATGGTCCATGATGCAATAGCCTCAGCCTCATGGGAAGCTGGAAAGGAATGCAGAACCTTAGGCCCCACCTCAGACTGCTAGGAATCTGCATCTTAGTAGGATCCCCAGGTGACTGCATGCACATTAAAGTTGAGAAATAAAAATAGTAAAAGGTATTCTGATTCTTATTCTGATTATAATGAGAATGTGTCTCTTCTTTCAACATCATTTATGATGCTTATTTTAAGTTTTTGACAGATATCCTATGCCCATTAAGGCAGAAACTTCTATGGGAATCTAAAAACTATGAAAAAATTAAAGGTCTAGGGAAGTTAAAGTATCTGCCATCAGCCAGCTTGTAAGTAACAGAGCAAGCACAAAAGTCCATGTTTGTGCTGCCCTCGTGCTGGCCTGCCATCACAGGTGAAGATGAACTGATAACAAATTGTTCATGCCTAGCATGAGGCTCCCAGCCAACACACTGGATGGATGGATGGATAACAGATGGATGGATGAATGAATGAGCTTCACTGTACTTTGCACGAGGTTCCCACCATCAACACGTATTTGGTGGACAAACGGATGAATATCATTGTACTTAGTTTTATGTAAGAAGTTGGTTTCTGCAGAGCTGAATGAACATTAAATTTTAGTTCCTTGGATATTTGTGAATCACATGATTCAGTGTGCAAGAAGAAATCTCTATTTTAAGGTACTCTGCACTAAATCCTTTCACAAAGAGAGGAGGGAAAAAAAGCTTGCTTCATAAAAATGTACTCTCCTTGATAGATTTTAATCAACAAGTGTTGATTGGGCACAGCTGTGTGCCTATAACTGTTCTTAGTTCTAATAAGCATTCAAAAGACATAAGACAGTAGCTTTCATCTTTAGCATACACCAGAATCACCTGGTGGGTTTATGAAACCACAGATTGCAGATCTAACCCTCTTTCCCCAAGTCTCTCATCTAGTAGGTCTATAGTATGGACCAAAAATTAGCATTTCTAACAAGTCCCAGGATGATGGGTTCAAGAATCATACTTTGGGAAGAACTGACTTAATATCCTCCCTGCATCTAGAACAGTGGTTCTCACCTCAGCTGTGTATCTGAATAACCTGGGAAGCTTTTAAAAATACTGATGCCTGGTTCCTTCCAATGACCAGGCAAATCAAAATCTCTGGGAGTGGAGCCTGGGCACTGGAAATTTTTATAGGTTCCCCAGGTATTTCTAATGGGAAGTCAGATTTATGTACCCAAGCCTTCGCGTTTAGCTGGGAAGGTAAGAGAGAGATGTAAGAGGGGTCCCAGGGCACCAGGTGCCAGAAGCAGCTGATACCAGCTGGAAAAAGCCAAGCATGCGCACCTCTTCCCAGCTCTGAATTGAGTCACATCACATCATGGGCTTGAACTGGCCTCTCCGGGGGTATTTACACTGCAGAAATTGGCAAGTGCTATAAATCAGGGCTTTCCCCCCCTCTAAGGAGAGAGAAAGCCATTTTTTTTTTAAGATTTATTTATTTGTCAGAGAGAGAGAGAGACAGCAAGCACACAAGAAGGCAGGGTGGCAGGCAGAAGCAGAGAGAGAAGCAGGCTCCGCACCCAGCAAGAAGCACGATGCGGGACTCAATCCCAGGACCCTGAGATCATGACCTAAGCCAAAGGCAGCAGCTCAACCAACTGAGCCACCCAGGCATCCCTAGAGAACCAATTCTTAAACACCTACCAACACACCACTGATGAGAAGGGACATGTGCCAGGTACCAGATGAACAGTCAGACAACAAATACCAGAAAGATGAGAAGAAAAGCAAATGCCATTGGGTTAGCGTGGTCATGGAGAACTTCATGGAAGTGGTGAGGCCAGGGGAGGATCATTAAGGATGGATAGGATCATTAAGGATCGATAGGATAGAAGGCCATCTGCCTGGGGAGGAAAACAGGAGTATATGTTTGGAGGTGGGACAGGGCAAGGCACCTCTGGGCAGAGTGAGGATTCTTGCTGCAGAAAAGTGTTTCTCTGAAAAACTGACTTCCGAAGTTTAGAGTTTTCCAGAGTGGGTTTCCATAGAAAAGTGCATGCATGCAGTAGAGGGTCATAGATTGGCCATACTTTTTGCAAGGATCATAAAGACAAAAGCATGCCAGAGAGTAATTATCCAACCCTACCAGTGTTTCCTAAGGACCTCCTGACTTTGCACCAGTCAACAGCTTGCAGACAGTGCCTAAGAAGCACCCTCCATATTCCCTCGTTAATAATACCAGTCTATTTGATTCCATGCACCTCCTCCTAGCAGCCTTTAGGGGACAAATTTGCATCTTCCAAATCCTGCGCTCATTCCCAAGGGGATATGGAACTGTCAATATCCATTCAGGATCCTGGAGCCTCTGTAAGAAGCAGGTGCACCTCAGTTTATTGGAAAACCAAGATGTCAGAATGAGGAAGAGCTCCGTCTCTCCCTCCTCCTAGAGGTCAAAGACAGGCCTGCAAGGGCCACTTCTGCCTACTTCCTGGACCCAGAACTCTTGCCCTGGAAGCTTTCCACTTCTGTGTCTGGGGAAGCAAGAGGCGAGAAAAAGAAAAATACCCATGAATATTTCATGCAGTGCCTCTGCTGACTCTTTAGTTCCCTGAACACCCATTAAAGTGCCACTATAATAATGTCATTGTTTGCTCGTCATTTTCTACCTGGCTCTTCGGGAGGAAAAAACCAGAAATAATAATTCCTTGCTCTGATTGGGAGGTCACAGAAAATCATCTACCACTTGTACGAAGGTTTTTGAAGATCAAAAGGCTAAACAATCCCACTTTCATTTATTTGGCATCCTTCAAGCAGGTAGAATTCCACAGACATACATTTTCCAGATAAATGAAGCTTACCCTTAAGCAGCAGATTTGTTTTTGAATTTGAACCATTTCAAATGGAAATTATTCTAGAATGGTACTCACTTCCCTATTTTCTTAGACCAAATACATGGAGCAAAATGTAACCTTTTTTGTAGTGCTTCAGAACTCTCATTGTGAAAAGTCTGCATTTTTGCCACGCTGGAATACAGGGTGTCTCGGCTTATTGTGATGCACAGGGCTGCTTGCCCTGAATTAATAACCTCACACGGATGAGCATTCTAGATTCACAGTTCTGCTTTTTTTTTTCTTCACACCTGTCCAACTTTCCTGCAGCCAGGCTGCCCGCCACCACGTCATGCCCACATCATGCTATTTGCCTCTAGTATCCACTCTCCCCCCTACTTGCTTCCCAATTAAGATTTGTGGCTCTAAGTGTGCTAGGGCTTGGGAAACTTCAACCACCAGCATCATTATAACACTATGTAGAAAGAGAATTAATAGGCTCTGAACAAGGGCCAAAGGCAGTGTTGGCTAAGGAAACCATGTGACCTTGAGCACATTAAAATTCTCAACATCTTGCCTTCACATTGCTAAACCATATTTATTTATGTATTTGTTGTCTCCTGACACATCCTGGATAGCAGAGTTTGCGTGAGAGGCAATCCTTAATAAATGCCTACTGACTACTGGTGGTTAGTGATTTTTAATGAGCATGTGTACATACAGGTATTCATGGCTATTCATAAACACACACACACACACAACACTGACCATGTGCTTCAACCTGAGTCCCCCACCCTGCTCCTGCTGAGCTGCCATTCTCCAACTACTCCGGCAAGAGTGCGCTAGGGCCCCTGCCCCCTTTGGAGCTGTGCACTTTGCCCTCCCCCGACCCCAGGACTTTTCCTGCCGATCTTTGCCAGGCTGGCTCCATCTGCTCTTTCGGGTCTCAGCTCAGCTATATCCCCTCTGAGAAGCCTCCCTAACTTCCCTGTGTCCAAGGCTCCCCATCCCCTTCTTTTGCATTACTTTGGTTTATCTTCTTCATACAACCCTCCATCATCTGGTATCATTCGGATCCACTCACATACTTAATGCCTACTTGCCCCACTGCCGATATGTTCTCTGGGTACAGGGCCTCCTCCTTGTCGGCCACCAGCCCTGACTCCCCAGGACAGTACCAGGTCCTCTGCAGAGCACCTGCTGAACTGGCAAAGCAGCACAAAGGGTTAGAATACAAGGCAGGTTACGAGGAGGGAGCGCAGAGAACATGCACCTAAGCCTGGGAGTAGAAAAAGATCTCAAGAAGCTGAGCTCTGAGCTGAAGCTCACAGAGTGCCTCAGCACGCGGGCAAGGAGAGCCCAGTGGCATTCCAGAGAAGAGGTCACATGCGACAGACCAAAAATATCTATGAAAATAGCCCCTACACAAAAGCTCAGCCCAACGATTTCATGGCCAAGAATCCCCTCACTGCGGGGATCGCAGCAAGGCAACAGAAGCCACTCTATTGTCCTCGCCCTCTGCAGGTGATGATTGTCCCCTCCACAAATCAGAGACAGCCCTCTCACTCTGCGTGGAGCCCGTTTCGGTTTCTAGGGCTACTGTAACCAAGTAATGCAAACTGGGTGGCTTCAACAACAGAAAATGTCTGTATCAGAGTTCTGGGGGTTGGAATCCAAGATCCAGGTGTGGACGGGTTGGCTCCTTCTCAGGGCTCAGAGAGAGTCAGTTCCGTGCCTCTCCCATAGTGTCTGGTGTTGGCTGGCAATCTCTGGTGTCCTTTTATCTTCACAGGGTGTCCTCTCGTCTGTGTGCAAACTTCCCTTTAATAGAGACCCAAGTCACCTATTTTTAGGGGCCCACCCAACTCCAATATGAACTCAACTAATCATATCTGCAGTGACCATATTTCCAAATCGGGCCATATTCGGAGGTCCCAGGCATGAGACTTCAACATGTGAATTTTAGGGGGACACAGCTCAATCCATAACAGAGCCCAAGATTTAAAATCAGTTTTCCCTGGGGTGCCTGGCTGGCTCAGTCAGAGGAGCATACAACTCTTGATCTTGGGGCCATGAGTTTGAGCCCCACATAGTGTATAAAGTTACTTAAAAATAATAAACTTTAAGAAAAATTAAAATAAGCTAAAATCAGTTTCCCCTAGCAGGGGCTGCCTCAGCAAGGTGAAGGCATGTCAGGGGTCACCCTGGGAACCCCTGGAGGCAGACTGGTCTTATCAGGGCACTAAGAGGGAAATACAGAAAGAACAGGCCCCCCAGGTGTAAGAAGCAGCCTGGGGAAAGAACCACGAGAAAGAGAGAGAGAGAAAGAGCTCTACTTGTACTCAAGGAGGGCCACGTAACCAAGAGTGCCAGCCAGATCACATGATCAGCTCATAAGTCCCATAAAGTCCTAGCTGTCATTTTAAAGTGATGAGGCACAGGGCATTTGGAAAAAAATATCCTGGAAGTTGAGCCTTGAAGAGAGCTTGGACAGATGGGGAAATGGGAGATTAGCTTCTTGTCTGCAAAATGAGATGCTGGACAATTATGCCTCTGGACCCTTCCTGTCTTCATGATCTATACCATCAGGTCCTAGCTGTGGCAAGAGTTCACACCTGGTAGTCATCATCAAATAGCTGAAGAAAGGAAGGAATAAATGAATGAGCCCATAACCAGAAGGATAAGATGCCTAACCCTCATTTTAGTTAACATCCCTAAAAGGAAGAAAAAAAAAAAGACCAGGAATGAATCTGGGTCAAAGATCATTGCCCTCTGGAAGTAGTTAAAATCGAATAATATTGTAGCCACCGCAACAGAGTAGTGCAAACACAGAGGGCCTAATTAGACTTCCGAATACATATGCACATAGGCCCTGTCAAAATTTTCTCTGCCTCCAACATGGATCTCAGACCTTTTCTCCCCCACCAGAATCGAGCAGTTGCTTGGGTTCAGTCTAAATCCAATCTTTGGCGTCTGGGTTCCCCAGCAATCTGCCCTGAGAAGCATCTATTTCAGGGGCTGAGAATTCTACCGTTTCCACACCCCAGCCTGATATGAGTTCTTCCCGCAAAGCACTGAGAAGCTACACCCAAGAATACAATCAAGAGAAGGACAACCTGTAATCCTGACTTCCCCTTTGTACTTCAGACAACGGGCGACCAGCATCAAGGCAGTTGGGGGGCGGGGGGAGAGAAAGTCACGAGTGCAAGAATCAGGCACACACCTGTGCGAGCCGTCTCCCAGAGAAAATGAAAACGCCTCCCTTTAACGCCAGAGTTTAAGAAGAGACACTGCTTCGGAAAGGAGAACTCAAAAGAAAGAAAGGGAAAGAGAAAGAAATGGAGAGAGAAAGTTCACGTGCCCCAAACTGAATTTTAAAACACCACAGGGTAATAACATCCAGCTGAGAAAATGCAAGAGGAAAACCTATTCCCCCGACAATAAAACCCCAGCCCGCCAGACAAACAGGAGCACAGACACACAGGGCGGGGGCTGGAGCTGAAGCGTGAAGGAGAGCACAAAATTCAGGGCGCCACCTCTAAGAGGCAAGCCCCCCTCGCCGACTCCCCCCCAGCGGACTCTGCTGCTGCACCTGCCTGGTGTCTGAAGGACAAGAATTCCAAGCCGACCTCTGAGAGCTTTGCAAATGAGATGGAAATGAGCTTGCAGTGAGACTTGGGATGCACTGAGGACAGGCGCTAATGGCAATTATTTAGTTTTAATAACTGGGTAATTGCTGACCAGACCAGCAGAGGCCAAGAGGCCAATGCCTTTGCTTTGCCAAGGAAACCAAGGGTTAGGTGTTAACTGCATAAAATTAAGTGGGCTGCTGCCCTGGTTACTTGTAATTGGGCTGTGCTACCACATGATGTGGGGACAGACCATTTGGGTCAGGGGGCTTCTGGCACACCCACCTGGACAAAGCAGGCACAAACTTTCGTGAGCTATAACTGAGCCAAAAAAAACAAAAAAACAAAAAAACAAAAAAACAAAACCACCTTAATTTGGACAATAGCAACTGTTCCATGCTGGAATGCATTAGGTGTCTGAAGACAATGGTTGATCTTGAACGTGGATACAGAACTTCCAGTTTCAGGAAAAGCCCAGTGACTATCTCAAGGGGGTCCTAAAAGCAGGTGGAACTGTTAAGAGGTCACATCTTTAGCATTCAGTCCCAGAAATCACTAATGTGAAAGTTAGGAAGATTTCCTAGGCACCAGCACCAAGCAGGAACACCAAGATCCCAGTCGATGTTCTGCCAGCGCTGGTGAAGGAAGTACTTAACCTTCTAAGGGATTTCCACTCTGATTCCGCGGCAGCCTCCACTCTCTGGCCTCCAACCTTTTGCTCTGGCTTCCTCCCCTCTCCCACTCAAACCCCACGTGGTACCTTCCAAGCTCCACCTGACTCCAGCCTTACCCTGCCAAGAAAGGCCATTCACGAAGAAGGTACTGAGTGAGCACTATCTGCCCTGCACAGTTTTCTACCCCTCCTACAATCCCTGAGCCCCCAGTCAACTGCAAACTCAAAGGCTACTTAGAGATCACCCAGTCCAAGGTTAGAGATAACAATAAACCAAGGCCCAGGCTAGGTTACTTGGCTTATCCAGACATTCTTTTGCTAATTTCTGTTTCACGTACTGGACTTTGATCTGTCCAATAGACTATATATTTCTGAAAGGCAGAGCTCCTATATTATTCTATGTTAATCTTCTATAGACCCCCATAGTAGTTAACATAGGACCAGACAGAAGGATATCCTTCATAAATATCTGTCTGTCACTGGACACTTTGCTCTGTGGTTTATTAATGACCTAACTCCAATAATAGTATTGTGGAGCTCAGAATAACTTTGACTTCATCTAACCACACTGATGAGGAGCCACATAATAACCTAGTAATTTTATAGAAGAGCACACTGCTCTGGCTGGCATCCTGCACGTAGCAGGCAACAAGGAAGGGAGAAGGGTCAGGTCCTATACCCTTATCCAGAAATATCACAACTCAGTCCCCACACACTAACTGGGTGCACATTATTTGCCAGTTTTGTATAAAGGATGCACTTGAGAGCCAAAAAAAAAAAAAAAGACAGTCCTTGCTCTTGAGGAGTTTCAATCTAATGGGACAGATAGGATCACAGAACATGATGACTCCATGTGACAAGTGTAATGACAGAGAAAAGGCAAAGTAGTATCATTCTCGATCATAAAAGGAAAATCCATCCATCTCTCTCTTGACTCACCAACATGTTCCCCATGAACACACCATGACTGGCATGAGTATTTGCCAAAGCCCCCAACACACCTCCACACACACCCTCCCTGCCCAAAATGTCCTTGTTTCCAATGTAAATCTCACTCATATTTGCAACTCAAGTTTCAAGTTCAATTCTAAGTTATTTAGGATTATTACTTTCATCCAGGCTCTTCCTTAACTACTTTACCACTCGCTTTCTGCAACAACATTTACTTGGTCTCTTATGGCATTTCTTGTCCAATTATTGTGACCTTACTTAACTTTCATGCACTCTGGTTATTGATCTAAATTTTTAAATTCCTTAGTGGTAGGTCCCAAGTTCTCTTATCCAGAGAATTCACACATGGACAAGTCTCAGGTGCACAGCAGGTGGTCAATACATCTCCTTGCAGAATGAAGGCAGGAATGAGTGAATGAATGAATTTGCCCCATCAACAGTCAGGTTGCAGTTGTTGTTCAACAATTCCAGATAAATCTGTCCTCTGGGTGTCTCTTCTCCCCATTATACACTAACACACACAGACATATGATACTATTTTCAGTCAAACAGAATGAGTTCACCTGGAATGCATTAGCCACAGATCTCTGCTAAGATTAGCTAGGTTACTTCAATAGCACCTTTTCTAATTTAATTTTTTTCTCTGGCATCTCCCCCTCCAACCTGCTCTGACTCCATCTGGATTTTTTTAGTGCTTGGGGAAAAGGAGAAAATGAGTAAAGCAGGCTGGCAGGAATGGGGTATAATTCTGCGGTTCAAACTGCCATCCACTAATGAGGGGAATAACTCTTTATTGATGGTAATAAACGAGATGCTGATACATGGGCATGGAGGTCACGGCCCAGCCTGGTGAGACCCCAGCAGGGACTGACTTCTGTAATCGGTTTTCATTCCTCTATGAATATCCCAAGCTACAGGCGGGCTGGATGGGAATCATTTCCCAGGTAAATTTCCATGTCATAGCACAGCATGCAAGACCACAAGCCCAAATACTGTGCTCAACCACCAAGCCCAGGGAAGCTAATATTTCAGTGTCTCTCTTGACTTCTCCCATTGCAGCACTGAAAAACCAGAAATGCCGGTGGATAGAGCATTTTCCCCGCACTGTTTTGGACTTTGTCTCTACCATCTGCTGGTAGGTATTAAGTGCACAGCAAAAATCCTGCCCTCTACAAGGTTATAGTCAAAGGCAAGTATTAAGGCAGAAGAGCCATGACCCAAGTCCGGCCACACTCCAAATCACCTGCAGAGCTGGCCAACATCAGCTGGAGAGATTATGACTTAGTAGGTCTTGGGACGGGCCTGACAGTCTGATTTTTAACATGATTCACATGTAGCCAGCCATATGACTTACTGATAAACAACATGGAAGCCTTGCATCATATAAACTGAATTTAAATTAAATTAATAAATATTAAAAAAAATAAAGGCAGTTTCTATACAAAAAAATAATAATAATAAAAATAAAAAACCACAGGTGCTGTTCAGTGAGGAAGGCCTCAGTGGAAATCCCAGCACCATTATTTATGGGAAACCGAGGCAAGTCACCTCACCTCTGGGTAAGAAGAGCTTCTTCAAAGAGCTGTTGTAGGAATTTAAGCACAGAACATAAAATCAGTAGTGCAAGGCCTGGCACACAGTAGAATTTTAGTAAACAGAAACTGTCCTGAACTGTCCTGAACAAATACAGCCTGAACTCCTACCTCCCAGACTGCCTGGCCCCGTCTACATTTCACTCATCATATTAGGTCTATGAAACTAAGGCTCTATTTCAGGATGTAAATATGATTTAGTCATTCCACATACATAAATAATTAGGAAAAAGTATACTCGGGGCTTCTGAAAATATGGTTGCCGTAACAGGTGGCACAGAATTCCCTAGTTCTAAGTCAGCCTTGAACTTTTAGGTCACTGATCTCTGAAGAGTGTGCTGATAATGCTGCCTTGTTAGTAACACTGTGCCACAACATAAAGCCCAAGGACAATGCCATACTAGGAAATAAGATCATAGGCCAGCAAGTCCTTTGAAAACTCTACCTCAGAATAATGAAAGTCTTTTAAAACCACATTTACAGGGAATAGAGGGGAAAACTATCAACAAAGTCACACATTAAGATCCTTCTTATGCTTCTATTACTAAAGTTAGTAATACCTGTCGTATTAGGAAATGGGCTCTGGGTTAAAGTGTTGCTATCAGCAAATACATACATTCTTTCCGTTCTTGTTCTTACACCCATTTTATAGTCTGAGCATCCCTTCCGCAGCCAGCATTAATGGAAGCCGAGGCAGGACGTCAGCGCCCAAGTCCCCCTGACATGACTTTGCCCATCATTCTATGGATATAGATCACTTTTCCTTTTATACTTCCTGGCAAGAAAATTTGCTAGTAAATATCATTTAACCTTTCTCATACAGTGAAGGTGGCCCTGGTTCCATCCATCAAATGGATTCCTCACTCTCAATTTAAAATGTTAGAAGATTCCCTAAACCTTTTTCTATGGGGGAGACCTAAGCAAATCTTATTTGGATAGATTCCCCATGGTTGTCTAAAGTCAATGCCAGATTCTAAAAAGATACCTAGCCAGGTACAGCATTTAATTAAAAAAAGGTCAGTCAATAGAGTAGACATACTCCTACTTGAGTAGTTAATTGTTAGAACGAGTTTAATAAATTATTTTTGAAGCCAAAGTCCCTGTTTCCATGAAGGATTTTTATTTTTTCTTCAAACTCTCACTGAATTCCACCAGCAAACTCTTTCCAAGGTTGCTAAAGAGACAAAAACAAGCAGCTGTCTATAGGCATTCAAGATACTTGGAAAATATTTAAACTTTCTATTTTAAGCCCACAGTAGCCATCTGAAACCCAAGAGTAACATCATTATTATACACTACTTCAGACCACTCTTCGATCTTTGATATTTTTAATACTTTTTTTATTTATTTGAGAAAGAGAGAGAGAGCACAAGTAGGGGGAGAGGCAGAGGGAGAAGGAAGCGGACTCCCCACTGAGCAGGGAGCCCAACGCAGGACTCAGTCCCAGGAGCCTGAGATCATGAACCAAGACGAAGTTGGACATTTAACTGACTGAGCCACCCAGGCTTCTCTGATCTTTGATTTTTAACAGGAAATATTCAGAAGAGCATAATTAATTCTATGTCACAGGCTCAAGTGCTGGTGAGAGGAGGCGGTATTCAGTGACGGAGCAGACAGAACAAAGACCACGGAACACACTTCACGTCCTTGGGAGCTGTTCTCAAGAAAATGGAAGGAGCTAAATAAATCTGTGACCCAGCCAGAGAGGCAGCAAACCCACAGCAAAACTAAAATGATTTAAGTGTGCCCTTGAAGTCCTTCCACGTTTACCCCCAACGGTGATTCCCCACCACCCTCCATCTATCAACTATAGCACCACACTCAACTCTGCAATCCATACCCTGCTCCAGGCTCCACAATGGTCTTTCCTTTCCTTAATACCAAAAATTTCTTAGGAGCCTGTGTTTAATCTGGAGCTTTTATAGAAAATGAACCAAAAACCTAATTCCTGCTAGAATTAAACCATTAACCATGGTTTAACATGTGGTCTTTCCATTAGCATTCCTTTAGCTTTTAAGAGAGAAGACGAGGTCTTAATTCAATTGAATAAAACCTAAATGGTCAAATTCCAGTCACTATATAAAGTCATTGCAGGAAAATATGAGAAAATTTATCTGCGTAGGAGCCACCTCCACTTCCCTCCTCAAATCATATTAAATAAGTGGGCAACCGGGACACCTGGGTAGCTCAGTTGGTTAAGCCACTGCCTTCGGCTCAGGTCATGATCCCAGGGTCCTGCGATCCAGTCCCGCATCAGGCTCCTTGCTCAGCAGGGAGCCGGCGTCTTCGCCTCTGCCTGCCACTCTGCCTGCTTGTGCGCAGGCTCTCTCCCTCTCTCTGACAAATAAATAAATAAAATCTTTAAAAAAAAAAAAATAAGTGGGCAACCACACAGCCATTAATGCGCTTTTCTGAAAATGTGATTCTTATAGCTTGTTTTCATCCCAGAATGTCATAAATGAAAGGGATCCTGATTCTAGCCTCTCATTTCACAGATGAGGAAGCTAAAGACCTCGGCCGTCTAATGACTTGGCCCAGATCACACAGCAAGCTAGAGCCACATCGGATTCACGCACTGTGCTTTACAAGGGCTTTGGAACAATGGATATATCCCAGACTCTTCCGCATATATTTAACCTTTACGTCCAAACAGCTGCCAAGCTTCATTTCACCTCGACAATAGCAAGTGCCTCCTAATTAGTCTCCCTGACTGCAGGCTAGCTTACCTCTTGCAGAACAGTGAGAACCCAGGTCACTCAAAAGCTGAGTCCCCCCATTGCATGATACACCAGTTATCTACAGGAATGTCTGTTGAGATTCACCCTACTTGATGTTCCAGCCAAGGATTAACTTCCCATAATAGAAACTTCAGTACCTCCTCTTAAGAAAACTCATCTAATGACCAGGCATTCCTGCTAGGAATTCATTCCTTATTTTGCAATTTGAGACTATAATAAGCAGCCCCAATATTTCTTGTACATGAAGCCGCTTTCTGTATCTGCAGGCTGCTCTCATGTCTCTTCTCTGCCTTCTCTTTCTCTTTTCATATAAGGATGTCCCCGTTTCTTCATTCATCCCCTATAGGGGCTTGAAGTCTCCTCATCATCAGATTCTCTTTCTCCTACAGGTCTTCCAATGTGTCCATATCCTACCAAGTACTTACCCAAAGGGAAAAATTAGTCCCCACTAAAATACTACAAACACAATATTCCAAACTAAAAAGTGCAGAGTACAAACAAGTCATCCCCACTCTCATTCTACACCATGCATGTATCAACATAGCTTATGGTTTTGTGATCTTTTTTGGCTTATCATATCAGAGTTGACTCACAGGGATCCTTGAGCTTACTGTTTCCCCAGCCATTTAATAATATTTCACTCATGATACTAATTCTCTGAAACAGGAGGGAGCTCATCCGATTTGGTGCAGTTTAATTTTGGGATTTGTAGAACTTTACATTTATCCCTGCTACAATTTGTTCTGTTAGACTTGGCCCAGATCTCTGATCTATAAATATCATTTTATATCCTGTTTCTGTCTTAGTATTCACTGTCCCTCCTGTCTTTGTATTATTCGCACACTGGATGAATTGGGAAATAACTTCTCCAAACCGAGGGAAACAATGCCAGCATCTCTTAGGTAGACAGGATGACGGAGCCAAGGACAGCCCCTTACAGCAGGCTACTAGGAGACTATCTCCAGATTAACTTTCTAACATAGGCCAGGATCCATTGAGAATGATGTGTGAACAGTTACT
>NW_025721479.1:0-49090 GCF_922984935.1 Meles meles
AGCTCCACCCACCATGTTGCAAATATCAAACAATTCTCTTTTCTATGGCTGAGCAATATTCCATTGTATGCACATACCACATCTTTATCCACTCATCAGTACATAGACATTTGGGCTCTTTCCATAGTTTAGCCATTGTCAATAATGCTACTATAAACATTAGGGTGCATGTATCCCTTCAAATCAGTATTTTTTTTCATTTTATTTATTTTTTCAGTGTAACAGTATTCATTCTTTTTGCACAACACCCAGTGCTCCATGCAAAACGTGCCCTCCCCATTACCCACCACCTGTTCCACCAACCTCCCACCCCTGACCCTTCAAAACCCTCAGGTTGCCCCAACCTCCCACCCCTGACCCTTCAAAACCCTCAGGTTGTTTTTCAGAGTACATAGTCTCTTATGGTTCGCCTCCCCTCCCCAATGTCCATAGCCCGCTCCCCCTCTCCCAATCCCACCTCCCCCCAGCAACCCCCAGTTTGTTTTGTGAGATTAAGAGTCATTTATGGTTTGCCTCCCTCCCAATCCCATCTTGTTTCATTTACTCTTCTCCTATCCCCCTACCCCCCCATGTTGCTTCTCCATGTCCTCATATCAGGGAGATCATATGATAGTTGTCTTTCTCCGAGACTTATTTCACTAAGCATGATACGCTCTAGTTCCATCCACGTCGTCGCAAATGGCATGATTTCATTTCTTTTGATGGTTGCATAGTATTCCATTGTGTATATATACCACATCTTCTTGATCCATTCATCTGTTGATGGACATCTAGGTTCTTTCCATAGTCTGGCTATTGTAGACATTGCTGCTATAAACATTCGGGTACACGTGCCCCTTCGGATCACTATGTTTGTATCTTTAGGATAAATACCCAGTAGTGCAATTGCTGGGTCATAGGGTAGTTCTATTTTCAACATTTTGAGGAACCTCCATGCTGTTTTCCAGAGTGGTTGCACCAGTTTGCATTTCCACCAACAGTGGAGGAGGGTTCCCCTTTCTCCACATCCTCTCCAGCATCTGTCATTTCCTGACTTGTTAATTTTAGCCATTCTGACTGGTGTGAGGTGATATCTCATTGTGGTTTTGATTTGTATTTCCCTGACGCTGAGTGACGTGGAGCACTTTTTCATGTGTCTGTTGGCCATCTGGATGTCTTCTTTGCAGAAATGTCTGTTCATGTCCTCTGCCCATTTCTTGATTGGATTGTTTGTTCTTTGGGTGTTGAGTTTGCTAAGTTCCTTATAGATTTTGGATACTAGCCCTTTATCTGATATGTCATTTGCAAATATCTTCTCCCATTCTGTCAGTTGTCTTTTGGTTTTGTTAACTGTTTCCTTTGCTGTGCAAAAGCTTTTGATCTTGATGAAATCCCAATAGTTCATTTTTGCCCTTGCTTCCCTTGCCTTTGCCGTTGTTCCTAGGAAGATGTTGCTACGGCTGAGGTCGAAGAGGTTGCTGCCTGCATTCTCCTCAAGGATTTTGATGGATTCCTTTCTCACATTGAGGTCCTTCATCCATTTGGAGTCTATTTTCGTGTGTGGTGTAAGGAAGTGGTCCAATTTCATTTTTCTGCATGTGGCTGTCCAATTTTCCCAGCACCATTTATTGAAGAGGCTGTCTTTTTTCCATTGGACATTCTTTCCTGCTTTGTCGAAGATTAGTTGACCATAGAGTTGAGGGTTGATTTCTGGGCTCTCTATTCTGTTCCACTGATCTATGTGTCTGTTTTTGTGCCAGTACCATGCTGTCTTGATGATGACAGCTTTGTAATAGAACTTGAAGTCCGGAATTGTGATGCCACCAACGTTGGCTTTGTTCTTCAATATTCCTTTGGCTATTCGAGGTCTTTTCTGGTTCCATATAAATTTGAGGATTATTTGTTCCATTTCTTTGAAAAAAATGGATGGTATTTTGATAGGGATTGCATTAAATGTGTAGATTGCTTTAGGTAGCATAGACATTTTCACAATATTTATTCTTCTAATCCAGGAGCATGGAACATTTTTCCATTTTTTTGTGTCTTCCTCAATTTCTTTCATGAGTACTTTATAATTTTCTGTGTATAGATTCTTAGTCTCTTTGGTTAGGTTTATTCCTAGGTATCTTATAGTTTTGGGTACAATTGTAAATGGGATTGACTCCTTAATTTCTCTTTCTTCAGTCATGTTGTTGGTGTACAGAAATGCAACTGATTTCTGTGCATTGATTTTATATCCTGACACTTTACTGAATTCCTGTACAAGTTCTAGCAGTTTTGGAGTGGAGTCTTTTGGGTTTTCCATATATAGTATCATATCATCTGCGAAGAGTGATAGTTTGAATTCTTCTTTACCAATTTGGATGCCTTTAATTTCTTTTTGTTGTCTGATTGCTGAGGCTAGGACTTCTAGTACTATGTTGAATAGCAGTGGTGATAATGGACATCCCTGCCGTGTTCCTGACCTTAACGGAAAAGCTTTGAGTTTTTCTCCATTGAGAATGATATTTGCGGTGGGTTTTTCATAGATGGCTTTGATAATATTGAGGTATGTGCCCTCTATCCCCACACTTTGAAGAGTTTTGATCAGGAAGGGATGCTGTACTTTGTCAAATGCTTTTTCAGCATCTATTGAGAGTATCATATGGTTCTTGTTCTTTCTTTTATTAATGTGTTCTATCACATTGATTGATTTGCGGGTGTTGAACCAACCCTGCAGCCCTGGAATAAATCCCACTTGATCGTGGTGAATAATCCTTTTAATGTACTGTTGAATCCTATTGGCTAGTATTTTGGCGAGAATTTTTGCATCTGTGTTCATCAAGGATATTGGTCTGTAGTTCTCTTTTTTGGTGGGATCCTTGTCTGGTTTTGGGATCAAGGTGATGCTGGCCTCATAAAATGAGTTTGGAAGTTTTCCTTCCATTTCTATTTTTTGGAACAGTTTCAAGAGAATAGGAAATAGTTCTTCTTTAAATGTTTGGTAGAATTCCCCTGGAAGCCGTCTGGCCCTGGGCTTTTGTTTGTTTGGAGATTTTTGATGACTCTTTCAATCTCCTTACTGGTTATGGGCCTGTTCAGGTTTTCTATTTCTTCCTGGTTCAGTTGTGGTAGTTTATATGTCTCTAGGAATGCATCCATTTCTTCCAGATTGTCCAATTTGTTGGCGTAGAGTTGCTCATAGTATGTTTTTATAATTGTCTGTATTTCTTTGGTGTTAGCTGTGATCTCTCCTCTTTCATTCATGATTTTATTTATTTGGGTCCTTTCTCTTTTCTTTTTGATGAGTCTGGCCAGGGGTTTATCAATCTTATTGATTCTTTCCAAGAACCAGCTCCTAGTTTCATTGATTTTTTCTATTGTTTTTTTGGTTTCTATTTCATTGATTTCTGCTCTGATCTTTATGATTTCTCTTCTCCTGCTGGGTTTAGGGTTTCTTTCTTGTTCTTTCTCCAGCTCCTTTACGTGTAGGGTTAGGTTGTGTACTTGAGACCTTTCTTGTTTCTTGAGAAAGGCTTGTACTGCTATATATTTTCCTCTCAGGACTGCCTTTGCTGTGTCCCACAGGTTTTGAACTGTTGTGTTTTCATTATCATTTGTTTCCATGAATTTTTTCAATTCTTCTTTAATTTCCTGGTTAACCCATTCATTCTTTAGAAGGATGCTGTTTAGTCTCCATGTATTTGGGTTCTTTCCAGCTTTCCTCTTGTGATTGAGTTCTAGCTTCAGAGCATTGTGGTCTGAAAATATGCAGGGAATAATCCTAATCTTTTGATACCGGTTGAGACCTGATTTGTGACCCAGGATGTGATCTATTCTGGAGAAGGTTCCATATGCACTAGAGAAGAATGTGTATTCTGTTGCTTTGGGATGAAATGTTCTGAATATATCTGTGATGTCCATCTGGTCCAGTGTGTCATTTAAGGCCTTTATTTCATTGTTGATCTTTGGCTTGGATGATCTGTCCATTTCAGTGAGGGGAGTGTTCAAGTCCCCTACTATTATTGTATTATTATTGATGTGTTTCTTTGATTTTGTTATTAATTGGTTGATATAGTTGGCTGCTCCCACGTTAGGGGCATAGATATTTAAAATTGTTAGATCTTCTTGTTGGACAGACCCTTTGAGTAGGATATAGTGTCCTTCCTCATCTCTTATTATAGTCTTTGGCTTAAAATCTAATTGATCTGATATAAGGATTGCCACCCCAGCTTTCTTCTGATGCCCATTAGCATGGTAAATTGTTTTCCACCCCCTCACTTTAAATCTGGAGGTGTCTTCGCGTCTAAAATGAGTTTCTTGTAGGCAACATACTGATGGGTTTTGTTTTTTTATCCATTCTGATACCCTGTGTCTTTTGATTGGGGCATTTAGCCCATTAACATTCAGGGTAACTATTGAGAGATATGAATTTAGTGCCATTATTAGCCTGTAAGGTGACTGTTACTGTATATTATCTCTGTACCTTTCTGATCTACTACTTTTAGGCTCTCTCTTTGCTTAGAGGACCCCTTTCAATATTTCCTGGAGAGCTGGTTTGGTGTTTGCAAATTCTTTCAGTTTTTGTTTGTCCTGGAAGCTTTTTATCTCTCCTTCTATTTTCAATGATAGCCTAGCTGGATAGAGTATTCTTGGCTGCATGTTTTTCTCGTTGAGTGCTCTGAATATATCATGCCAGCTCTTTCTGGCCTGCCAGGTCTCTGTGGATAAGTCTGCCGCCAATCTAATATTTTTACCATTGTATGTTACAGACTTCTTTTCCCGGGCTGCTTTCAGGATTTTCTCTTTGTCACTAAGACTTGTAAATTTTACTATTAGGTGACGGGGTGTGGACCTATTCTTGTTGACTTTGAGGGGGGTTCTCTGCATCTCCTGGATTTTGATGCTTGTTCCCTTTGCCATATTAGGGAAATTCTCTCCAATGATTCTCTCCAATAGACCTTCTGCTCCCCTCTCTCTTTCTTCTTCTTCTGGAATCCCAATTATTCTAATGTTGTTTCGTCTTATGGTGTCACTTATCTCTCGAATTCTCCCCTCATGGTCCAGTAGCTGTTTGTCCCTCTTTTGCTCGGCTTCCTTATTCTCTGTCATTTGGTCTTCTATATCACTAATTCTTTCTTCTGCCTCATTGATCCTAGCAGTGAGAGCCTCCATTTTTTATTGCACCTCATTAATAGCTTTTTGGATTTCAACTTGGTTAGATTTTAGTTCTTTAATTTCTCCAGAAAGGGCTTTTATATCTCCAGAGAGGGTTTCTCTAATATCTTCCATGCCTTTTTCGAGCCCGGCTAGAATGTTCAGAATCGTCATTCTGAACTCTTGATCAGACATATTACCCATGTCTGTGTTGATTAGGTCCCTAGCCTTCGGTACTGTCTCTTGTTCTTTTGTTTGTGGTGATTTTTTCCGCCTTGTCATTTTGTCCAGATAAGAGAATATGAAGGAGCAAATAAACTACTAAAAGGGTGGCAAAGACCCCAGAAAAATGCGCTGTAACCAAATCAGAAGAGACCCCAAATTGTGGGGGGGAGAAAGGGGATAAAAACAGCTTCTGAAAAAAAAAAAGAAAAAAAAAAGAAAGAAAAAAATTTAAAAAATAAAACAAATAAAAAATATAAAAAAGAAAGAAAAAATATATATATTTAGATGAACTAGTCAAAAAATGTTAAAAAAGAAAAGGGTAAAAGTTTAAAAAAAATTAGCAGAAGAAGAAAAAAGAAAAAAGAAAAAAAAATTGAAAAAAGAAAAAAAAATTGAAGTAGCCGCAAGACTAAAGAATCATGGGGAGAAAGCCATGAGTTCCGTGCTTTGCTTTCTCCTCCTCTGGAATTGCTCTGCTGTCTTAGGAATTGAATCTGCTTTCTCCTTGATAGATGAACTTCGTCCTGGCTGGATATTTTGTTGATCTTCTGGGGGAGGGGCCTGTTGTAGTGACTCTCAAGTGTCTTTGCCCGAGGCGGGATTGCACCCCCCTTACCGGCGGCCAGACTAAGTAATCGGCTCGGGTTCGCTTTTGGCAGCTTCTGTTCCCTGAACGCTTTCCGTAGAGTTCCGGAGGACGGGAATGAAAATGGCGGCCTCCCAGTCTCCGGCCCGGAGGAGCCGAGAGCCTGGGGCCCCACTCCTCAGTGCGCCCCCAGAGGTAGCACCCAATCACTCCCGTATCCCCAGCTTCTAGCCGCGCTCCGAGCTCACCCAGCCCGCGACCAGTCCAAGGTAACCCCGAGCTGAGAGTTTAGTCCTCGGCTCTGTCTCTGCAGCCGGCTTCTCCGTTCTAATACCTGCGAGCTCTCCGACAATCCGACACCCCCGATCCTTCTGTGACCCTGCGGGGCCTGGGGCCACGCTGGCCCCGCGTGGGCTTCACCCCGTTTTAGCCCCTGGAGCAATGTCCCTCAGTGGAACAGACTTTTAAAAGTCCTGATTTTGTGCTCCGTTGCTCCGCCGCTTGCCGGGAGCCGGCCCCTCCCCCTGTGGTCTATCTTCCCGTCGTTTTAGATTCACTTCTCCGCCAGTCCTACCTTTCAGAAAGTGGTTGATTTTCTGTTTCTAGAGTTGCTGTTCTTCTTCTCTTCGCTCTCCCGTTGGATTTGTAGGTGTTTGCAATGTTTAGATAAGCTATCGAGCTGATCTCCTGCTACCTGATGTATTCTCAGGCTGCTACTTCTCCGCCATCTTGACTCCTCCCCCTCAAATCAGTATTTTTATATCTTTTGGGTAAATACCTAATGGTGAAATTTCTGGATCATGGGGTAGTTCTATTTGCAATATTTGAAGGAGAGAATGCTCTTTTCCAGAGTTGCTGGACCAATTTGCATTCCAACCAACGGTGCAGAAGAGTTCCCCTTTCTCCACATCCTCACAACACCTGTTGTTTCCTGTGTTGTTAATTTTAGCCATTCTGACCAGTGTGAAGTGATATCTCATTGTACTTTTTGGTTTGAATTTCCTTGATGATTAGTGATGTTCAACATCTTTTCATGTTAGCAATACAGATGCCTTCTTTGGAAAAATGTCCATTTATGAACTTCTGCACATTTCTTAACTGAATTATTTGGTTTTGGATGTTGAGTTCGTAAGTCCTTAACAGATTTTGGATACTAACCCTTTAAAAGATATGTCATTTGCAAATATCTTCTCCCATTCCTTGGGCTGCCTTTTAGATTTGTTGATTTCTTTCTTCACCATGCAGATATTTATTTGCTTCCCTTCTCTCAGGAGATATATTGAGTAAAAAGTTGCTACCTCCATGTCAAAGAGGTTACAAACTGTGTTCTTCTGTAGGATTTTGATGATTTCCTCTCTCACATTTAACTCTTTCATCCATTTTGAATTTATTTTTGTGTATGGTATAAGAGAGCACTTTAGTATCATTGTTTTTCATGTTACTATCCAGTTTTCTCAACACCATCTGTAGAAGATGCTGTTGTTTTCCCATCGAGTAACCTTTCCTGTTAACAACACAGTTGTGGGGTTATTTCTGGGTTTTCTATTCTATTTACCTATGTGTCCTTTCTGTATGTGTGTATGTGCATGCCACTACCATACTGCCTGGTCACTACAACTTTGAAATATAACTTCAAGTCTACAATTGTAATGCCTCCAGTTTTGGTTTTCTTGTTCAAGAATGCTTTGGCTATTCAGCGTCTTTTGTTGTTCCATACAAATTTTATTATTTATTTATTTATTTATTTATTTATATATTTATTTTTAATATTTTATTTATTTGACAGAGAGAAATCACAACTAGGCAGAGAGGCAGGCAGAGAGAGAGGAGGAAGCAGGCTCCCTGCGGAGAAGAGAGCCCGATGTGGGGCTCAATCCCAGGACCCTAGGATCATGACCTGAGCCGAGGGTAGAGGCTTTAACCCACTGAGCCACCCAGGCACCCAGTTGTTCCATACAAATTTTAGTATAGTTTGTTCCAGCTTTGTAAAAATTGCTGGTAGTATTTTGATGGGGATTGCATTAAAAGTGTAGATTGCTTTGGGTAACATAGACATTTTCACAATATTCTTCCAATCCATGAATGTGATATGTTTTTCCTTTTCTTTGTCTCTTCTTTAATTTGTTTTATTCATATTTTATATTTTTCAGATATTTTACCATTCTAATTAGGTTTATTACTAGATATTTTATGGTATTTGGTGCAATTATAAATATCACTGACTCCTTAATTTCTCTTTCTGCTGTTTCCTTCTTTGTGAATAGAAATGCAACAGAATTGTATCTTGAGACTTTGATTTGTACCTTGCGACTTTACTGAATTCATGTATCAGCTCTAGCAATTTTTTGGTGGAGTTTTAGGATTTTCTATATAAAGTATCATGTCGTCTTCAAATACAGAAACCTTGACTTCTTTCTTAATGATTTGGATTCCTTTTATTTCTTGTTTTTGTCTGGTTGCTGAGGTAGGACTTCCAGTACTGTTAAATAACAGTGGTGAGGTTGGGTATCCCTGTTTTGACTAGTTTCTGACCATAGAGGAAAAGCTTTGTTTTTCCCCATTAAGGATGATATTAGCTGTGGGTTTTGGTATATGACCTTTATTATGTTGAGATACATTCCCTCAAACCCTACTTTGTTAAAGGTTTGTATCATGAACCAATGTTGTACTTTGTCACATACATTTTTTCCTACATCTGTTGAAAGGATCTTAAAGTTTTTAACATTTCCTTTATTAATGTCGTGTATTACATTAATCTGTGAATATTGGACTAGTTTCAAAAGAACAGGTATTAATTTCTTTTTTCAAAGTTTGCTAGAATTCACTGGTGAAGCCCTCTGGCCCTGGACTTTTGTTTGCTGAGACTTTTTTGAATAGTGATTCAATTTCTTTCTTGGTTACTGGTCATTTCAAGTTTTCTATTTCTTCCTGTTTCAATTTTAGTAGTGTATTAGTTTCTGAGAATTGATTCATTTCTTCCAGATTGTCAAATTTGTCAGGATATATTTCTTTATAATATTCCTTTTTAATTGTATTTCTGTGGTGTTGGATCTTATTTCTCCTCTCCCATTTGTGATTTTACTTATTTGGATGTTTTCTCTGTTGTTTTTGATAAGTCTGGCTAGGCTGTTATCAAATTTATTGAGTTTTTCAAAGAACAGCTCCTGATTTTATTGATCATTTTTTATTGTTTTCTCTTTTTTAAAGTTTCTGTATCATTTATTTCTACTCTAATCTTTATTATTCCCTTCCTTCTGCTGGCTTTAGGGAACTTTTGTTGATATTTTTCTAGCTCCTTTAGGTATAAGCTAGGTTCAATTTGAGATTTCTTGCTTCTTAAGGTATCCCTGTATTTTTATATACTTCCCTTTTAGGACCACTTTTGCTGCATCACAAAGGTTTTTGACAGTGGTGTTTTCATTTTCATTTGTTTCCATGTATTTTTTTTTCTTTAGCTTTCTGGTTGACTCCTTCAATGTTTAGTAGCCTATTGTTCAATCTCCATCTATTTGTGGTTTTTCCAAATTTTTCTTGTGTTTGACTTCAAGTTTCATAATTTTGTGGTCAGAAATGATGCATAGTATGATCTTAATCTTTTTGACTTGTTGAGGCCGATTCATGACCTCCTATGTGATCTGTTCTGGAGAATGTCCTATGTTCACTTGAAAAGAATGCACATTCTGATATTTTAAGATGGAATGTTCTGAATATATTAAGTCCATCTGGTCCAGAGTGTCACTGAAAGTCTTTGTTTCCTTGTTAATTTTCTGCTTAGATGATCTGTCTATTAAGGTAAGTGAGATGTGTAAGTTCCTTACTATTATTGTATTATCATCAGTTAAGTTCCTTTAGTTTACTATTAATTGTTTTACACATTTGAATTCTTCCAGGTTGAGGACATGGACATTTACAATTGTTTGATCTTCTTGTTGGATAGTCTCTTTATTATAATATAGTGCCCTTCTCATCTCTTGTTACAGTCTTTGGTTTAAAATCTAATGGGTTTTTTAAAGATTTATTTATTTATTTATTTATTTATTTATTTGACAGAGAGAGAGAGAGAGAGAGAGCATGGTGGGGGAGAAGAAGAGGAAAAAGGAGAAAGAAACAGACTTTGCTGAGCATGGAGCCCAACACAGATCTTGTTCTTAACATGCTAATATCATGACTTGAGCTAAAACCAAGAGTCAGCTATTTAACTGACTTTGCCATGCAGGTACTCTTAAAATACAGTTTTTTCTAATGTACATACTGCTACTCCTACTTTCTTTTGAAATAAATTTGCATAATACATATTTCTTTATCCTCTTACTTTTTTTTTAAGATTTTATTTATTTATTTGACAGATAGAGATCACGAGTAGGGAGAGAGGCAGGCAGAGAGAGAGAGGAGGAAGCAGGCTCCCTGCCAAGCAGAGAGCCCGATGCAGGGCTCGATCCCAGGACTCTGGGATCATGACCTGAGCCAAAGGCAGAGGCTTTAACCCACTGAGCCACCCAGGCGCCCCTCCTCTTACTTTCAATCTGCTGTTGTCTTTAGGTCTGAAATGTATCTCGTGTAGACAGTGTAGATGGGCCCTGTTCTTTTATCCATTCTGACACCCATTTTGACATCACATTTTGATTGTGGCATTTAGTCAATTTACATTCAAAGTAATTATTGTTAGATATGTATTTAGTGCCACTTGATTATATATTTTGTCATTGATTTTGAAGGTTTTCTGTGTTCCTTTCTTGTTTTTGTCACTTTTGGTCTTTCCTTTCCACTCAAAGATTTCCTTTAATATTTCTTGCAGAGCTGGTTTAGTGGTTATGAACTCCTTTAGTTTTTGTCTGGAAATTATCTCTCCTTCTATTCTGAATGATAAAATTAATCCTTGCTGGGAAGAGTATTCTTGGCAGTCGACTTGGCTGTCGACATGAATATATCATGCCATTTTCTTCAGGCTTGCCAGGTTTCTGTGAAAAGAACTGAAGCTAGACTTTTAGATCTTACCTTGTAAGTTAAGGACTTCTCTTATCTTTCTGCTTTTAAGGGTTTTTTCCTCTAGTGTTGTATTTTGAAAATTTAATTGCAAAATGTTTTGTGTTGACCTCTTTTTGTTGATTTTGATGAGAGTTCTCTGTGCCTCCTGGATCTGGATGCCTTTTTCCTTCACGAGATTAGGGATATTTTCTGCTCTTATTTTCTCAAATATGACCTTCCCAATCTTCTTTTTCTGGGTCCCTTATAGTAAGAGTATAATTACATTTTTAAAAATATTTATTCATTTATATTATATATAGAGAGAGCACTAATGGGGGGGGCAAAGGGAGAGAAGAGAGGGAGTCTCCATTGGACTCCCTGTGGAGCATGGAACCTGACACAGGACTTGATCCCAGGACCTTGAGATCATTCCCTGAGCCAAAATCAAGAGTCAATTGCTTAACCAATGGAGACACACAGGCACTCCACAAGTGTAATTATCTTTGATGGAGTCCGTGAGTTCCCAAATATCTTCCTATGTTGCATAATTCTTTTTCTTGTATGTTCAGCCTCAATATTTTCATAAATTTTTCTTCTATCTCACTTATTCAGTCTTTGCTTCTATATCACTTATTCATTCTTTGCTTACATCCTGTCTGTTTTGAATCTCAAATATTGCAGTTTTTATTTCTGTTTTTCACCTCTTTTGTCTCTGTGGTAAAGGACTCCCTGACATCTTCCATTCCTTTTTCAAGCCCAGTGATTTTCCCTATGATTGTTGATTTAAATTCTTCATCAGGCATATTACTTATATCTGTTTTTGCTTAGAATCTGACTGTGACCTTATCTTGTTTCATTTGGGATTAATTTTTCTATCTTGACATTCTGTCTAAGTCTCTGTCTTCTTCTCTGTGTTAGAAAATCTTCTTCTGTTTCCTGAAACTGAAAGTTATTGCATTATGAAGAACAGGTATTACACCTGTCACATACACATTACAATGTCCAGGGCCTGGCACTTCAGAGAGTATTTGTGGAGTTTGCTGCATATACTGTACTGCTGTTTTAGCTGCTCTAACCTTTAGGCCAGTCATCTGCAGAGGCTCTTCTTGCCTGCAGTGGGCAGTGCTGGTCTTTGACCAGAGTGTGGCAAGTTTTCCACCAGGTGTGCACTTGTCTGCTTATTAAACAAGACCTGATACTACTTCTACTAGAACCATAGCCTTATAGAACTCTCCAGTCAGGAGAAGGTGTGGGCAGGGATTCTACTGGTCTTCTGGAGAAGGGATCTGATGTGCTGTGCCTGAGACACACTTAACCAGGAAGGGTTATACTGGCAGAGCACTGGGATGTAGGACCTTGTTTTCACAGATTAGGCAGCCTATTTTGGTGCTGTGCTGTTTACCTAAAATGGTTCTGTGCTTATGCTGAGGGGTGGCAGAGGGAAATGATGACAGCCAGCCCTGTCACCAAAGAGGAGTCTCCATACTTGCTGTTCTCAGGGAGATGATCTTTAAAGAATGAATAATCTCCCTGTGTGTCCCAAGCATATTTCAGTTGCTATTCTCATGCCTGGGTTGTTTACCTACCTCCTTCCAAGAGACTTGCAGTACCCTCTGGGCTCTATACCAGCCAGCCTGCTGACGTTAAAATACCACGCATTAGGGACCTGGTGTGGGCATAAAACTGCACTGGTTTCCTGGGACAAGGTCTCAACACAATGGGACTGAGGAAGGTTTGAGCAAGAAAGTCAATTGCTCCAGAGAATATGGGAGTGGAATTTGAAAAAAGCAGGCTAGACAGAGAGTGTTGGATCCCTTCTGCCCTTGACACATAGCTCTGTATTTGTGGTAAATGGCAAGGGAAAGAAATAGTACCTACCAATGTGCCAATTCTTTGAAAAAAATAAACAAAATTGACAAACATTTAGCAAAAATCATGAATATAAAAAGGATTGAAATAAATAAAATCAGAAATAGAAGAGTAGTGAAAACCAACACCCCAATAAATTCAATCACTATAATAAAGTACTACAAAAATGTTGCCAACAAATTGGACAACCTAGAAGAAATGAATAAATTCAGAGAAATATGCAATCTTCCATTAGTGATTCTGGAGGAAATATAATATTTGAATAGAAAAATTACTATTAATGGAATTGAATCAGTATCCAAAAACTCTCAACAAATGTCCAGGATAAAATAACTTCACAGATTAATTCTACAAAATATATATAGAAGTTAATACTTATTTTCCCAAAACTACTATAAGATTTAAAAGAAGAAGAAAAGCTTCTAAGTTCATTCTATGATGTGAAGATTATCAGATGTGAAAAACAGACAAAAGCACTACAAACAATGACAACAACAAATATAGGCCAATATTCCTGGTAAACAAACATGCAAAAGTCCTCAACAAAGTATTAGTAAACTGAATCTAACAATACATTTAAAAAAATAATTCACCACAACCAAGTGGGAGTTATTCCAGGAATGCTACAGTGGTTCAATATACAAGTATCAATATATATATTGATAAAATATGATCAACATGCAGTATCATATCAATAACAGGAAGGATTAAAACCATGTGATCATCTCAGTAAATGTAGAAAAAAGCATTTGACAAGGCACAACCTCCTTTTATGATAAAACTCTCAACAAGTACTTGTAAAGGAAATGTACTTCAACATCATAGAGGTCATATGTGAAAAAAAAACAAAACACAACTAACATCACACTCAATGATGAAAACCTGAGAGCATTTCCCCTTAGATGAGGAACAAAACAAGCATATCCACATTCACCAGTACACATATAGTACTGGAAGTATTAGCCACAGCAATCAGACAAATAAAGAAATAAAAACCATCCAAATTGGTAAGAAAATGTAAAATTTTATTATGACATAACATCATATTTAGACTCTACCAAAGAACGACTAGGTCTAATAAATGAATTCAGTGATGTTGGACGATACAAATTAATACACAAAAATTTGTTGCATTTCCACACATAAATAACAAATTAACAAGAGAAATTAAGAAAGCAATTGCATTTACAGTTGCAACCAAAGGGATAAAATACCTAGGAATAAACCAAGGTGGTGAAAGATACGTACTCTGAAAACTGTAAAACTGATAAAAAGAAATTGAAAAGGACAAAACAAGTAGAAAGATATTTCATGAACTGAAAGAATTAATATTTTTGATGTCCATACTGCCAAAACAATATACAGATTAAATGTAATCCCTATCAAAATACCAACTCATTTTTCACAGAACCAAACCAAATAATCCTAAAATTTGTATGGAACCACAAAACACCAAATAGTCAAACAATCACAAGAAAAAAAAAACAAAGCCAGAGGTATCACAATCCTAGCACATTTCAAAATATACTATAAAGCTATAGTAATCAAAATAGTGTGCTACTGGCACAAAAATAGAATGTAGGTTAATGGAACAAGACAGAGATCCAGAAATAAATCCATGCTTATATGGTCAATTAATCTATGACAAAGGAGGCAAGAATATACAACAGGGCAAAGATAGTCTCTTCAGTAAATACTATTGGGCAAACTGGAAAGCTATATGCAAAATACTGAAACTGAAATTTGTTACATCACAGAAAAATAAGCTCATAATCAATTATAGATGTATATGTGAAATCAAAAACCATAAAACACCTTAAATAAAATAAAGGCAATATAGGCAGCAATCTCTTGGACATTGATCATAGAAACATTTTTCTAGATATGACTTCTAAACAAGGGAAACACAAGCAAAAATAAAGTGTTGAGAATACACAAAAATGTAAGCATTTGCACAAAAAATAATATCAATAAAACAACAGGTGACATATTGAAAGGGAGAAGATATTTGCAAGTGATATATCTGAAATTTGTTAATATCCAAAATATATAAAGATCTCAGATAACCCAATACCAAGAATTTTTTATTATAAAGTGAATGAAGAACCTGAATACTTTCTTCAAAAAATCACACCGATGGGTGACAAACATGAAAAGATGCCTAAAATCACTCATCACTGGGGCGTCTGGGTGGCTCAGTGGGTTAAAACCTCTGCCTTCTGCTCAGGTTATGATCCCAGAGTCCTGGGATGGAGCCCTGAATCGGGCTCTCTGCTCAGCAGGGAGTCTGCTTCCTCCTCTCTCTCTGCCTGCTTCTCTGCTTACTTGTGATCTACGTCTCTCAAATAAATAAATAAAATCTTAAAAAAAATCACTCATCACTGGGGAAATGCAAATCAAAACCACAATGAGATATCATTTCACAGTTGTCAGAATGACTAGCATCAGAAAGAAAAAAAATAACAAGTATTGGCAAGGATATGGAGAAAAAGGAATCTTTGTACACTGTTGGTGGGAATCTAAATTAATGTACCCACTGTGGAAAACTGTAGGAAGGCACCTCAAAAAATTAAAAATAAAAATATTATATGATCCAGTAATTTCTCTACTAGATATTTACCTAAAGAAAATGAAAACACTAATTCTAATTTGAAAATATATATGCACCCCAATGTATTACTACATTATTTACAATAGCTAAGATATGGAAGAAGCATACACACACAAACATACACATTTTGGTATACTATGGGAGACATATATAAGATATTTATATAATAGGATATTAGTCAACCATTAAAAATTAAACCTTCTCATTCATGACATGAATGTCAGAAGAGAGTATTATTCTAAGTGAAATAAGTTAAAGAAGATTAATAATATGATTTCACTTGTATGTGAAATCTAAACAACAAACCAAAGAAGCAAACAACAAAAATAGACCCACATATACAGAACAAACTGGTGATTGCCATGGAATAGTGTGGGGTGGATGAGCAAAAAATGTGGAGGCATTAAGTACAAACTTCAATTTATAAAATAAGCCATGTAAATGAGAAGTATGACAAGAGAAATAGAGTCAATAATATTATAATATTGTTGTGTGGTGACAGATTATATTAATGCTTATCCTGATGAACACTGGGTATGTGTAGAGTTGTTGATTCATTATGCTTTATGCCCATAACTAATGTAACATTGTGTGCCAACTATTCTTCTATAAAACATATTTAAAATAGTTATTATAGGTAAATTGTTTTCATTTTGTTCATTCTTTTCTAACTGCTTTGTAGTCCCTTTATTTACAATTTGCTCTCTTCTTTTATAATTTGATTTTTTTTTATTCGTATGCTTTAATTCATTTCTCTTTATTTTTGTGTACCTGCTATAGTATTGTTTTTCTTTCTGGATACATATCATTTTTACTGATTTTTTAAAAATTTTTCACCTTTTTCTTTGACTTAATAATTTGTTTATAATATGTTTTGATGTAATTTTCCCTGGGTTAATTCTATTTGTGATATTTGCAGCTTCATTTTACTTATTTATTTACTTATATTTTTAGGTTTTTATTTTAATCATAGTTAGTTAACATACAGTGTTATATTAATCTCGGGTATACAATTTAGTGACTCAAAAGTTCCATAAGACACAAGGTGCTCATAAGAACCAGTGTACTTCTTAATCCCCACCACCTATTTAACCCAACTCCAACATGCAGTTTTCTGGTAACCATGACTTTTTCTTTATAATTCAGAGTTTCTTTCTTGATTTTTCTGTCCCTTTATTTTTTTTCCTTTTTTCATTTGATTTGTTTCTTAAATTCCACATATGAGCGAATTGAGCTTTGTTTGTCTCTGACTGACTTACTTCACTTAGCATTATACTCTCTGCCTCCATCCATGTCATTGTAAATGGTAAGATTTCATTCCTTTTATGGCTGAGTAATATTCCATAGTGTATATATACCACCACTGTTTGTCCATTGATCAATAAATGGACACTTGGCCTGCTTCCATATCTTGACTACGATAAATAATTGCTCTATAAACATGGGGTCTTTTGAGCTTCTTGAATTTGGGTTTACAAATTCCTCTCAAAATTTAGGATAACATCTCTCTCTCTCTCTTTTCTCTTTTTTTATTGTGTTATGTTAGTCACTATAAAATACAACACTAATTTTTGATGCAGTGTTCCAAGATTCATTGTTTATATAAAACACCTAGTGTCCCATGCAATACAGGTCCTTCTTAATACCCACCACCAGTCTCACCCATCCCCCACCTCTCTCACTTCTAAAACCTTCATTTTGTTTCTCACAGTCCACAGTCTTTCATGGTTCATCTTCCCCTCCAATTTTCCCCAATTCACTTTTTCTTTCTTTGTCCTAATGTCCTTCATGTTATTCCTTATGTTCCACAACTAAGTGAAACCAGATGAAAATGACCTATTTCCTCAGAAAAACCTCCTCCAGTCCCACCCATGTTGATGTAAAAGTTGCATATTCATCCTTTTTGATGGCTGGGTAATATTCCATTGTATATATAGACCACATCTTCTTTATCCATTCATCTGTTGAAGGGAATCTTGGCTCCTTCTACAGTATGGCTACTGTGGACATTGTTGCTATGAACATTGGGGAACATTGGGGTACTTCTTTTCATTACATCGTATTTTGGGGTAAATGCCCAGTAGTGCAATTGCCATTCCGAGTAGCTCCATTTTTAATTTTTTGAGGAATCTCCACATTATTCTCCAAAGTGGCTGCACCAACTGCATTCCCACCAACAGTGGAAGATGGTTACCCTGTCTCCACATCCTTTCCAACATGTGTTTTTTCTTGCCTTGTTAATCTTTGCAATTCTAACTGGTATAATATGGTATTTTGGTGTGGGTTTGATTTCAATTTCCATAATGGCTAGTGATGATGAACATTTTTTTCGTGTGTCTGTGAGCCATTTGTATGTCTTCATTGGAGAAGTGTCTGTTCATGTCTTCAGCCCATTTTTTTTTACTGGATTTCTTGTTTTGGGGGGTTTGAGAAGTTATTTATAGATCTTGGATATCAGTCCTTTGCTGACAGTGTCATTTGCGAATATCTTCTCTCATTACATGGGTTGCCTCTTTGTTTTGTTGACTGTTTCTTTTGCCATGCAGAAATTTTTATCTTGATGAAGTCCCAAAAGTTCTTTTCACTTTTCCTTTGCCTCTGGAGATATGTCTTGAAAGAAGTTGGTGTGGCCAATGTCAAAGTTGTGATCACAAAGACAGCATGGTCCTGCATAAAAACAGACACATAGACCAGTGGAACAGAGTAGAGAGCCCAGATATGGACCCTCAACTCTTGTCAAATAATCTTTGACAAAGTAGGAAAAATTATCCAGTGGAAAAAAGACATTCTTTTCAATAAATGGTGCTAGGAAAATTGGACATCTATGTATAGAAGAATGAAACTTGGACATTCTCTTTCACCATACACAAAGATAAACTCAAAATGGATGAAAGACCTCAACGTGAGACAGGAATCCATCAAAATCCTATAGGAGAACAAGGGCAGTAGCCTCTTGTTATCTTTTGTAAATAGCTTTTCTGGGTTTTTTTTCCTTCTGAAGCTATAGTAGTGTGTATACTGGTTTGCTTAATAGTGTCTCAAAATCCTGTACAGTTTCTTCAGTTTTTTCCATTCATTCTTTCTTTCTTTCTTTCTTTCTTTCTTTCTTTCTTTCTTTCTTTCTTTCTTTCTTTCTTCTTTCTTTCTGTATCATTTCAAATGACTTATCTTCAAGTTCAGAGATCCTTTATTTCTGCTAGATCAAGGATATGGTTGGTGGTCCCCACTGCATTTCTCGTTTTATTTATTGCAACTTTCAGCTCCAAAATTTCCATTTCGTTGTTTCTATGATTTTTTTTTAAATTTATTTATTTATTTTTTCAGCGTAACAGTATTCATTGTTTTTGCACAACACCCAGTGCTCCATGCAATATGTGCCCTCCCTATTACCCACCACCTGGTTCCCCCAACCTCCCACCCCCATCCCTTCAAAACCCTCAGGTTGTTTTTCAGAGTTCATAGCCTCTTATGGTTCGCCTCCCCTTCCAATTTCCCTCAACTTCCTTCTCCTCTCCATCTCCCAATGTCCTCCATGTCATTTGTTATGCTCCACAAATAAGTGAAACCAAATGATACTTGACTCTCTCTGCTTGACTTATTTCACTCAGCATAATCACTTCCAGTCCCGTCCATGTTGCTACAAAAGTTGGGTATTCATCCTTTCTTTTTCTTTTTTTTTTATAAATATATAATGTATTTTTATCCCCAGGGGTACAGGTCTGTGAATCACCAGGTTTACACACTTCACAGCACTCATGATAGCACATACCCTCCCCAATGTCCATAACCGCCTCCCCCCTCCCTCAAGATGGTGGAGAAGTAGCAGGTTTCTATGACTTTTATCTCTTTGTTAAACTTCTCATTTTGTTCATGTATTGTCCTGATTTCATTTGGTTGTATATCTGTTCTTGCTGAGTTTCCTTAAAACAATTACAATGGGGGTACCTGGGTGACTCAATCAGTTAGGCATCTGCCTTAGTTCAGGTCATGATTCCAGGGTCCTAAGATTGAGCCCTATGGGGAGTTGGTTACTCCCTCTTCTTCAGCCTGCCACTCCACTTGCTCGTGCACTATTTTTCCCTCTCACTCTCACTCTGTCAAATAAATAAATAAAATCTTAAAAAAATAATTATCTTGAAAAAAAATAAAAAAACAATTATTTTGAATTCTTGGTTTGGCAATTCATAGTTCTTTGTTTCTTTGGTGTCAGCTAATGGAAAATTATTGTGTACCTTTGATGTTATGCTTCCTTGATTGTGTGTGTGTGTGTGTGTGTGTGTGTGTGTGTGTGTGTGTGTGTTAAGTTTGCCATTGATTTCTTTGCATTGGAAGAAACAGTGTTTTCCAATCAGAAATAATTTCACCAGTTAATCATGTTACAGATTCTGGAGGGTCTCTCAGACCTTTTCTTTTCCTTTCTTTTCTTTTTTCTAATTTCATTTCAGTGTAACAGAATTCATTGTTTAGGTACCACACCCAGTGCTCCATGCAATATGTGCCCTCCATAATACCCACAACCTGGAACCCCAACCTCACATCCCTCACCCCTTCAAAACCCTCAGATTGTTTTTCAAAGTCCATAGTCTCTCATGGTTCATCTCCCCTTCCAATTTCCCTCAACTCCCTTCCCCTCTCGATTTCACCACATCCTCCATGTTATTTGTTATACACCACAAATAATTGAAACCATATGATACTTGACTCTATCTGCTTGACTTATTTCACTCAGCATAATCTCCTCCAGTTCGGTCCATGTTGATATAAATGTTGGGTATTCATGCTTTCTGATGGAGGCATAATACTCTATATTGTATATGGACCACATCTTCCTTATCCATTCGTCCATTGAAGGGCATCTTGGTTCTTTCCACAGTTTGGCGACCATGGCCATTGCTGCTATAAACATTGGGGTACAGATGGCCCTTCTTTTCACTGCATTTGTATTATTGGGGGTAAATACCCAGTAGTGCAATTGCAGGGTCATAGGGAAGCTCTATTTTTAATTTCTTGAGGAATCTCCACACTGTTCTCCAAAGTGGCTGCACCAACTTGCATTCCCACCCACAGTGGAAGAGGGTTCCCCTTTCTCCACATCCTCTCCAACACATGTTGTTTCTTGTCTTGCTAATTTTGGCCATTCTAACGAGTGCAAGGTGATATCTCAATGTGATTTTAATTTGAATTTCCCTGATGGCTAGTGATGATGAACACTTCAGTGAATACACTAACTCCATTCTCCTAATACATGATCTGCAGAAATTTTAACCCATTGTCTGCATGGGCATGTGGAGCACTGGCTGCAGAGTCAGTTGGGCACATGGATTGCTGAGGGCACATGTGCACTGGTTGAGGAGATCCACAGGGGATACTGCCTATGAAGCTCATGTATGATTTTTTTGGTGGAGTCCAAATGTATTTAGTAGAAACCACTAACATTTTTCAAGTTCCACACCTAGTACTTGTGAACCCCTACACTTTCCCTGTCCTTAGCTTTTCTAGACTGACCATCTATGAAGATCCTTTCAATGTTTTGGATGATGGAGAAAGAAGTGGGCTTCTCGGGCTGGGAGACTGGGCACTTACTAACCTTTCACTTTCTGCATGAAAAAAAGATCATTGGGTAAGGGGCTATATTGGTGTTAAGCTGTATTGCTTTAGGTAAAGGGTGACAACAGTCACAAAATATTTATTTTACTCTCTCCAATCACCTATTCTCGCATTTACTTGCTCCATTAAATTGTCTGCATCTCTCTTCTGGACCCCTAGACTAGAAGCTGGTATTATTATCTATGTAAAGTTGCCAAAATCACTGTTTCTCTATGGGGATGAGGGCTCAAAAATCATTTTACCACCTCGTTGGAATCATTATGATTCTTCTCTTTTTTTTGAGTTTAATTCTTTCACTTTATTTATCAACTTGAATCTATGGAAAATATGGAGCTTTATTTTTATTTTAAATATTTTTAATTTCTTTTCAGCATAACAGAATTCATAGTTTTTGCACCACACCCAGTGCTCCATGCAATATGTGCCCTCCTTAATACCCAGCATGAGGCTCCCCAAACCTCCCATGTCCCACACCTTCAGAACCCTCAGATTGTTTTTCAGACTCCAGAGTATCCCATGGTTCATCTACCCTTCCAATTTCCATCAACCCCATTCTCTTCTCCATCTCCCCATGTCCTCCATGTTTTTTGTTCTGCTCCACAAATAAGTGAAACCATATGATACTTGACTCTCTGTTTGATTTATTTCAATCAGCTTAATCTCTTCCAGTCCCGTCCATGTTGCTACAAAATGTGGGTATTCATCCTTTCTGATGGAGGCATAATACTCCATTGTGTATATGGACCACATCTTCCTTATCCATTCATCCGTTGAAGGGCATCTTGGTTCTTTCCACAGTTTGGCGACCATGGCCATTTGCTGCTATAAACATTGGGGTACAGATGGTCCTTGTTTTCATTACATCTGTATCTTTGGGGTAAATATCCAGTAGTTCAATTACAGGGTCATAAGGAAGCTCTATTTTAAATTTCTTGAGGAATCTCCACACTGTTCTCCAAAGTGGCTGTACCAACTTGCATTCCCACCAACAGTGGAAGAGGGTTCCCCTTTCTCCACATCCTCTCCAACACTCGTTGTTTCCTGTCTTGCTAATTTTGGCCATTCTAACTGGTAGAGGTGGTATCTCAAAGTGGTTTCAATTTGAATCTCCCTGATGGCTAGTGATGATGAACATTTTTCATGTGTCTGATAGCCATTTGTATGTCTTCTTAGGAGAAGTGTCTGTTGATGTCTTCTGCGCATTTTTTGACATGATTATCTGTTTTGTGTGTGTTGAGTTTCAGAACTTCTTTATAGATCCTGGATATCAGCCTTTTGTCTGTACTGTCATTTGCAAATATCATCTCCCATTCTGTGGGTTGCCTCTTTGTTTTCTTGACTGTTTCCTTTGCTGTGCAGAAGGTTTTGATCTTGATGAAGTCCCAAAAATTCATTTTCACTTTAGTTTCCTTTGCCCTGGGAGACATATCTTGAAAGAAGTTGCTGTGGCTGATATCAAAGAGGGTACTGCCTATGTTCTCCTGTAGGATTCTGATGGATTCGTTCCTCACGTTGAAGTCTTTTGTCCATTTAGAGTTGATTTCTTATCGCTTCTCGGCCTTTTGGCTAAGATCAAGTGTAGAGTTGATTTCTTTGTACGGTGTAAGAGAATGGTCGAGTCTCATTCTTCTATGTATAGCTGTCAAATTTTCAAAGCACCATTTATTGAAGACACGGTCTTTTTTCCACTGTATATTCTCTCCTGCTTTGTCGAAGATTATTTGACCATAGAGTTGAGGGTCCATATCTGGGTTCTCTGCTCTGTTCCACTGGTATATGTATCTGTTTTTTTTTTTTAATTTTTATTTGTTTATTTTCAGTGTAACAGTGTTCATTGTTTTTGCACCACACCCAGTGCTCCATGCAGTATGTGCCCTCCCTATTACCCACCACCTGATTCCTCAACCTCCCACCACCCCCGCCCCTTCAAAACCCTCAGGTTGTTTTTCAGAGTCCATAGTCTCTCATGGTTCATCTCCCCTTCCAGTTTCCCTCAACTCCCTCTCCTCTCCATCTCCCCATGTCCACCGTGTTCTTTGTAATGCTCCACAAATAAGTGAGATTATACGATACTTGACTCTCTCTGCTTGACTTTTTTCGCTCAGCATAATCTCTTCCAGTCCCGTCCATGTTGGTACAAAAGTTGGGTATTCATCCTTTCTGATGGAGGCATAATACTCCATTTTGTATATGGACAACATCTTCCTTATCCATTCATCCATTGAAGGGCATCTTGGTTCTTTCCACAGTTTGGCGACTGTAGCCATTGCTGCAATAAACATTGGGGTACAGATGGCCCTTCTTTTCACTACATCTGTATCTTTGGGGTAAATACCCAGCAGTGCAAATTCAGGGTCATAGGGAAGCTCTATTCTTAATTTCTTCAGGAATCTCCACACTGTTCTCCAAAGTGGCTGCAATAACTTGCATTCCCACCAACAGTGGAAGAGGGTTCCCCTTTCTTCACATCCTCTCCAACACACGTTGTTTCCTGTCTTGCTAATTTTGGCCATTCTAACTGGTGAAAGGTGGTATCTCAATGTTGTTTTAATTTGAATCTCCCTGATGGCTAGTGATGATGAACTTTTTTCCATGTGTCTGATAGCCATTTGTATGTCTTCATTGGAGAAATGTCTGTTCATATCTTCTGCCCATTTTTTGATAGGATTATCTGTTTTGTGTGTGTTGAGTTTGAAGAGTTCTTTATAGATCCTGGATATCAACCTTTTGTCTGTACTGTCATTTGCAAATATCTTCTCCCATTCCGTGGGTTGACTCTTTGTTTTGTTGACCGTTTCCTTTGCTGTGCAGAAGGTTTTGATCTTGATGATGTCCCAAAAGTTCATTTTCGCTTTTGTTTCCTTGGCCTTTAGAGACATAACTTGAAAGAAGTTGCTGTGGCTGATATCGAAGAGGTTATTGCCTACGATCTCCTCTAGGATTCTGATGGATTCCTGTCTCACGTTGAGGTCTTTGATGCATTTCGAGTTTATCTTTGTGTACGGTGTAAGAGAATGGCCAAGTTTCATTCTTCTACATATCGCTGTCCAGCTTTCCCAGCACCATTATTGAAGAGACTGTCTTTTTTCCATTGAATATTTTTTCCTGTTTTGTCGAAGATTATTTGACCATAGAGTTGAGGGTCCATGTCTGGGCATTCCACTCTGTTCCACTGGTCAATGTGTCTGTTTTATGCCAGTACCACGCTGTCTTGGTGATCACAGCTTCTTAGTAAAGCTTGAAATCGGGCAACGTGATGCCACCAGTTTTGTTTTTGCTTTTCAACATTTCCTTAGCAATTCGGGGTCTCTTCTGATTCCATACAAATTTTAGGATTATTTGCTCCAGCTCTTTGAAAAATACCGGTGGAATTTTGATCGGAATGGTGTTAAAAGTCTAGATTACTCTAGGCAGTATAGACATTTTTTTACTTTTATTTTTTTATAAATCAGTATAGACATTTTAACAATGTTTATTATTCCGATCCAAGAGCATGGAATGGTCTTCCATCTTTTTGTGTCTTCTTCAATTTCTTTCATAAGTGTTCTGTAGTTCCTCGAGTACAGATCCTTTACCACTTTGGTAGGTTTATTCTCAGGTCTCTTATGGTTCTTGGTGCTAGAGTAAATGGAATCGATTCTCTAATTTGCCTTTCTGTATTTTCATTGTTAGTGTATAAGAAAGCCACTGATTTCTGTACATTGACTTCATATCCTGCCATGTTACTGAATTGCCGTATGAGTTCTAGTAGTTTGGCAGTGGAGTCCTTTGGGTTTTCCATATAAAGAATCATGTTATCTGTGAAGAGAGAGAGTTTGACTTCTTCCTTGCCAATTTGGATACCTTTTATTTCTCTTTGTTGTCTGATTGCCGTTGCTAGGACTTCTAATACTATGTTGAACAAGAGTGGTGAGAGTGGGCATCCTTGTCGTGTTCCTGATCTCAACAGGAAGGCTACAAGCTTTTTCCCATTGAGGATGATATTTGCGGTGGGTCTTTCATAGATAGATTTTATGGAGTTCAGGAATATTCCCTCTATCCCTATAATTTGAAGCGTTTGAATCAGGAACGGATGCTGGATTTTGTCAAATGCTTTTTCTGCATCAATTGAGAGGACCATGTGATTCTTCTCTCTTCTCTTATTGATTTGTTCTATCACATTGATTGATTTGCAAATGTTGAACCATCCTTGCAACCCAGGGATGAATCCCACCTGGTCATGGTGGATAATCTTTTGTATGTGCTGTTGGATTCTGTTTCCTAGGATCTTGTTGAGAATCTTTGCATCCATATTCATCAGTGATATTGGTCTGAAATTCTCCTTTTTGGTAGGGTCTTTGCCTGGTTTGGGGATCAGGGTAATGTTGGCTTCATGAAAAGGGTCTGGACGTTTTCCTTCTACTTCAATTTTTTTTGAAACAGCTTCAGGAGAATTGGTGTTATTTCTTATTTGAAAGTTTTGGTAGAATTCCCCAGGAATTCTGTCAGGTCCTGGGCTCTTGCTTTTGGGAGTTTTTTGATCAATGCTTCAATCTTGTTACAAGATATCGGTCTATTCAGATTGTCAATTTTTTCCTGGTTCAATTTTGGGAGTTTATAGTTTTCTAAGAAGGCATCCATTTCATCTAGATTACTTAACTTATTGGCATATCTGTTGATAATAACTTGTGATTATTGTTTCTACTTCTTTGGTGTTAGTTGTGATCTCTCCCTTTTCATTCATAATTTTATTAATTTTAGCTTTCTCTTTTCTTTTGGATTAATGTGGCCAATGCTTTATCTATATTATTGATTTTATAAAAAAAGTTTCTAGTTTCATTGATATGTTTTACTGTATCTCTATTTTCTACTTCATTGATCCCTGCTCTAATCTTGATTTTTTTTTCACCAATTGTATGTGGAGGTGGTTTAATTTGTTGTTGATTCCCCACTTCTTTCAAATGTGGAGACAGCTTGTGTATTCTGGATTTTTCAAATTTTTTGAGGGAGGCTTGGATGGCAATGTATTTCCCCCTTAGGACTGCCTTTGCTGTCCTTTGCAAGGTGATTTTTAGCTTCCACGTTTTGAATTCCTTCCAAACTTTTCCTAGTGGTTAAGCTCTAGTTTCAGAGCATTGTGTTCTGAGAATATGCAGGGAATAATCTCAGTCTTTTGGTATCAGCTGAGCCCTCCTTTGTGACCCAGTATGTGGACTATTCTGTAAAAGGTTCCATATGCACTCGAGAAGAATGAGTACTCTGTTGTTTTAGGGTGGAATGTTCTGTATATATCTATGAGGTCCATCTGATCCAACGTGTCAGTCATTTTTCTGATCCAATGTGTCAGCTCTTTTTCTTTATTGATTTTCTGCTTGGATGATATGTCTGTTACTGAGAGTGGCATGTTAAGATCTACTACAATTAATGTATTCATATCAATATGACTTTTTATCCTGATTAACAGTTCTCTTATGTAACTGACTGCTCCCATATTGGGGGCATTGATATTTACAATTGTTAGATCATCCTGGTGGATAATCTCTTTAAGAATTATGTAGTGTCCTTCTGTATCTCTGAGTACAGTCTTTAGTCTAAAATCTGAGTTATCTGATATGAGAATCGCTACCCCAGTCTTCTTTTGAGGCCCATTGGCACGAAAGATGCTTCTCCATCCCTTCACTTTCAGCCTGGGTTTATCCTTAGGTTCAAATGGGTCTCTTGTAGACAACATATGGATGGGTCCTGTCATTTTGTCCAGTCTGTAGCCCTGTGTCATTTTATGTGCACATTTAGGCCATTCACACTCAGAGTGATTATTGATAGATACATTTTTATTGATATAGTGTTACCTTTGGAGTCTTTCTTTCTGTAGATTGTCTCTATATTCCTCTTCAGTGAAGTTCTTAGGATTTTCCCTCTTTTATAGAACCCCCCCTTAATATTTCCTGCAGTGTCGGCTTGGTGGTTGCATAGTCTTTAAGCCTGGCTGGTGTTGGAAAGTCTTTATCTCTCCATCCATTTTGAAAGTCAGTCTCTCTGGATAAAGTATTCTTGGATGTATGTTCTTCTCATTTAGTGCCCTGAACATATCTTGCCAGCCCTTGCTGGCTTGCCTGGTCTCTGTGGACAGGTCTGACATTATTCTGATGAACTTTACTCTGTATGTAAGAATCTTCTTTGTCCTCGCTGCCTTCAAGAGGGCATGCCTACAATTATAATACTTCGTTCTTGCTATTTGGTGTCTCGAGGACTTTCGAGAATCTATAATCTTGGGGGGAGACGGTTCTGCCTCTAGTACATGAATGCTGGTTCCATTCGCGACGTTGGCAAAATCTTCATGGAGATCTTGTTCCACTATGTCTTCTAGATTTCTTTCTTTCTCTTCCCCTTCAGGGATTCCAAAAATTCCGATGATGGAACATTTCATGGCATCATTTATTTCCCTGATTCTATTTTTGTGGCTTCTGAGCTGTTTGTTCCAGGATTCCTCCTGATTCTTTCTCTCTCTCTGTTTGTCCTCCAGATCACTAATTCTATCTTCTGTCTCAGTTACCCTAGCTTTTAGAGAATTAGATTATATTGGAACTCATTGAGAGCATTGTGAATATCATCCCTGGTGGCTTTCTTTCTTTCCTTTTTTTTTGCAATGACATTAAATTTTTTATTTATTTATTTTTTTTCAGTGTAACAGTATTCATTGATTTTGCACAACAGCCAGTGCTCCATGCAATACGTGCCCTCCCTACTACCCACCACCTGGTTCCCCCAACCTCCCACCCCCGCCCCTTCAAAACCTTCAGGTTGTTTTTCAGAGTCCATAGTCTCTTATGGCTCACCTCCTCTTCCAATTTCCCTCAACTTCCTTCTCCTCTCCATCTCCCAATATCCTCCATGTCATTTGCTATGCTCCACAAATAAGTGAAACCATATGATACTTGACTCTCTCTGCTTGACTTATTTCACTCAGCATAATCACTTCCAGTCCCATCCATGTTGCTACAAACATCCCTGGTGGCTTTCAGTTCAGCCCTAACACCAGGAACATCATCTTTGGTGGTTTTCAGTTCTGCCCTAATCAATTCAGTTTGGTTATCCATGGCTTTCTCCAACCTAGCTAATGTCTGGATAATTGTTAGCCTGAATTCCCTTTCTTACATATTGTGTATGTCATTAGCCATTAGCTCTGTTGCAGAAGACCCATCCTCTGAATTTTTCTTCTCTTGGGCATTCCTCTTCCTAGTCATTTTTGGTGAGAGATGGCTGAATGGACATAGCTAGATATATTGACTCTGGTGCAGTCAGGGTATACCCTGGAAAGCTTCTGAAAAATCAGGAGTCCCCACCCAAATGAAAGAAAAAAGAAAGAGAGAAAAAAGAAAAGAAAAAGTTAAAAAAAATAGAGAGAAAGAGAAAAGAAAGATAAAAGAGAAGGCTCAGCCCAAATGGGCCCCAAGGTAATATTTAAGAAGTAAACAAAGAAAAACAGACAAACAAAAATACTGATAAAAGTATATGACAAGGTCCAGGAGTCAAGATGGCACAGAAGTAGGAGGAGGCGCCATTTCAACCTGTACCCTAAAGTGAGCTGATTACCTACCAAAGAACTCTGATCACCCATTAAATCAGCCTGAGATCAGAATTATACACGTCTGGACCTCTACAGGAGCAGAAGACACCAGTGGTGAGGTTAAGTGGAGTGGGAATGTCGGATTGATATCAGAAGATAATCAAAAGGGGGAGGGAGCCACCAAAGGCTATGGATTGGAAAGTAATACCCCAAGATGAGAGTTCCCTGCATCTGGGGACCAGCATTAACCTGGAGTCTGATTGAAAGCACTCAGAAAAAGAGCAAAGGATCACGGGGGGGGGGGTGGAAACTGTGGGAATTGTGGCAGTTAGGGTCAGGGGCTTAATCCCCAGACCCAGCCTCCCCTGGCACTGAGCCAGAGAGAGTGCTGCAGAGAAACTAGGTCTTGGTCCCTGATCCACCAGCGCGCCTGAGCCGCAAGCACGCCCGAGACCACGTGGAGTCCAGATCCTGTGAGGGGCAGGGGAAACTCGCCAGATGGCTTTCCTGAGACACCCGCGCCCCACACCCTCCTTGAGAGAGGTGCAGGCAGGCATTATCCTGGCGCTCTTAGACCCTGCCGAGGGATCAGAGCCTGAGATGCGCATGCCCCACACTCTCCCTTGGGAGATGTGCTCACAGGTGCTAGCGGGGAGCTCTGGGACCCAGAAAAACCAGGCATTCCCAGCCTGGGCCAGTGGGAAATTCTCAGTGTGTGATCCCTGATTGGAACTTCTCTGGAAGTCTGGAGCTGCCCAGACAGCCACCGCTGCTGTGGTTTTGGGTACAAGGAGGAGATCCTTCATCCCCAGGAACCATGACTCTGCGCCAAGTCTGCCAGCAGCTCTGCAGAGCATTCTGAGGCTTCTCTCTGAGAGGGAGGTCGGGGTGCAGTTTGCTTTCCTCTAAACCTCCAAAAACCATCAAAAGCTATCAAGGCAAGAGAAAGCAGATGAAAGAACATAAAAACCTCCAGAGAACAAAAGCCTGAAAAAAAGTTTCGTCAGAGCCCACCCACTTGAGGGGGGCAAGAGGACCTAACTCAGGGAACATCATTGACTGAAAACCCACCTGGCAGGCCCCTCCTGCAGAAAACTAACCTGGAAAGGAGGAGAAAAAAAAAAAGATGACAAGAGAACAACCACCACTATTTCATAAATACAACTTTTATTATTAACTCATTACCACTATTCTGGTTCATTTTTTTATATACATATAGATAATTTTTTACCTATTTACCCTCACAGTGAGATGTCCAGTACATCAAATTCCTTAATAACCTTCTAACCTGAACTTATTGATAAATACACCCATGTTTTTCTTATGCTTCTCTATTTTTTTAATTTTTTTTTTAAATTTTAGTTTAGTCTAGCTTATTCTTTTTTAATTTTTATTTTCTAATATACATATAGAGTTAAACTTCAAGGCAATCCCCTTTCCCCAATCAATGCTACCCCTATAGGCAAACCAATTTTTAATTCCCCTTTATCTAAGGAAAGTTGATATCAAAGATATCAAGATACATCCAGGAAGAATCAAAATAACCTTCCTCACCCACATTGAGAATATATAACCACTCTCCTATCTTTTCCTTCCACCAGTGTTTCTGTGTCTTTTTGTTTCTCCTGATAGTATATAAATCTTATACTTGGGGTTCTTTTTGACGAGGTTCTTCCTTTTTTTGCTTATATATATATTTTTTTCTCTCATCATATACTTTTATCAGTCTTTTTTGTTTTTCTGTTTTTGTTTCTATACTTCATAAAGCTTACCTTGGGGCCTATTCAGGCTGAGCCTTCCCTTTTATCTTTCCTTTTGTTCCTTTCTCTCTCTCTTTCTTATTCTTTTTCTGTTCTTTTTTCTTTCATTTGGGTGGGGATTCCTGCTTGCACAGAAGCATTCCAGGGTGCACCTTGACTGCACCACAGTCAATACATCCAGCTGCTTCTGTTCTGTAATCTCTTACCAAAATGAATAGGAGGAGGAATCCCTAACAGAAGAAAAATACAAGGATGAATACCCAACTTTTGTAGCAACATGGACGAGACTGGAAGTGATTATGCTGAGTGAAATAAGTCAAGCAGAGAGAGTCAAGTATCATATGGTTTCACGTATTTGTGGAGCAGAACAAATGACATGGAGGACATTGGGAGATGGAGAGAAGAAGGAAGTTGAGGGAAATTGGAAGGGGAGGCAAACCATAAGAGACTATGGACACTGAAAAACAACCTGAAGGTTTTGAAGTGGCGGGGTGGGAGGTTGGGGGAACCAGGTGGTGGGTAGTAGGGAGGGCACGTATTGCATGGAGCACTGGGTGTTGTGCAAAAACAATGAATACTGTTTTGCTGAAAAAAATATATTTAAAAAAAAGAAGAAAAATACAGAGGAAGGACCTTCCTTCGACATAGACATATGTCAACATAGACAATATGTCGGAAAAGGAATTCAGGCTAACAATTATCCAGACAATAGCAAGTTTGGAGAAGGCCATGGATGACCTAACAGAATTGATTAGGGCAGAAATAAAGCCTCCAGGGATGATGTTCATGATGTTAGGGCAGAACTGAAAGCCACCAGACATGATGTTCACAATGTTCTCAATGAGTTCCAATCTAATCTAAATTCTCTAAAAGCTATGGTAACTGACACAGAAGATAAAATTAGTGATCTGGAGGACAAAAAGAGAGAGAAAGGATCAGGAGGAACCTGGAACAAATAGCTCAGAAGCCATAAAAAAAGAATCACGAAAATAAATGATGCCATGAAACATTCCAACATCAGAATTTTTGGAATCCCTGAAGGGGAGGAGAAAGAAAGAAGTCTAGAAGATATAGTGGAACAAGTTGTCTATGAAAATTTTCCCAATCTCACGAATGGAAACAATATTCATGTACTAGAGGCAGAGCGGTTTCCCCCCAATATTTTAGATTCTCAAAAGTCCTCCTGACACCTGATAGTTAAAATGAAGAATTACAATTCTAGAAAGACCATCTTGAAAGCAGCTAGGATAAAGAAGCTCCTTACAGAAAGAGGAAAGCCCATTAGAATAACAACAGACCTTTCCACAGAGACCTGGCAAGCCAGGAAGGGCTGGAAAAATATATTCAGGGCACTAAATGAGAATAACATGCAGCCAAGAATACTTTATCCAGCAAGACTGATATTCAAAATGGATGGAGAGATCAAGAGTTTCAAAGACGAGATTGAAGCAGTGATCAAAAACTTCCCAAAAAACAAGAGCCAAGGACCTCACGGATTCCCTGGGGAATTCTCCCAAACTTTCAAAGAAGAAATAACATCTATTCTCCTGAAGCTGTTTCAAAAAAATAGAAGCAGAAGGAAAACTTCCAGACTCTTTTCATGAAGCCAGAATTACCCTGATCCTGATACCAGGTAAAGACGTTACCAAAAAGGAGAATTTCAGACCTATATCACTGATGAATATGGTTGCTACGATTCTCAACAGGATCCTAGCAAACAGGATCCAGCAGCACATTAAAAACATTATCCACCATGACCAGGTGGGATTCATCCCTGGGTTAGAGGGTTGGTTCAACATTCGCAAATCAATGTGATAGAACAAATCAATAAGAGAAGAGAGAAGAACCATATGGTCCTCTCAATTGATACAGAAAAAGCATTTGACAAAATCCAGCATGTGTTCCTGATTAAAATGCTTCAAAGTATAGAGATAGAGGGAACATTCCTGAACTTCATGAAATCTATCTATGAAAGACCCACAGCAAATATCATCCTCAATGGGAAAAAGCTTGCAGCCTTCCCGTTGAGATCAGGAACACGACAAGGATGCCCACTCTCACCACTCTTGTTCAACATGGTATTAGAAGTCCTAGCAATGGCAATCAGGCGACAAAGAGAAATAAAAGGTATCCAAATTGGCAAGGAAGAAATCAAACTCTCTCTCTTCACAGATGACATGATTCTTTATATGGAAAACCCCAAAGACTTCACCCCCAAACTACTAGAACACATACAGCAATTCAGTAACGTGGCACAATTTAAAGTCAATGTACATAAATCAGTGACTTTCTTATACACTAACAATGAAAATACAGAAAGGGAAATTAGAGAATCGATTCCATTTCCATAGCACCAAGAACCTTAAGAGACCTGGGAATAAACCTAACCAAAGAGGTAAAGATCTGTATTTGAGAAACTACAGAACATTCATTAAAGCAATTGAAGAAGACAAACAGGTAGAAGACCATTCCATGCTCTTGGAAAGGAGGAATAAACATTGTTAAAATGTCTATACTGCCTAGAGCAAATTATACTTTTAATGCCATTCTGATCAAAATTCCACTGGTATTTTTCAAAGAGCTGGAGCAAAGAATCCTAAAATTTGTATGGAATTATTACCCCGAATTGCTAAGGAAATGTTGAAAAACAAAAATAAAACTGGCGGCATCATGTTACCTGATTTCAAGATTTACTACAAAGCTGTGATCACCAAGACAGCATGTTGTCATAAAAACAGACACTAGTGGATAAGAGTAGAGATCCCAGATATGGACCCTCAACTCTATGGTCAAATCATCTTTGAAAAAGTAAGAACAAATATCCGGTGGAAAAAAAGACAGTCTCTTCAATAAATGGTGCTGGGAACCTGGACAGGTATATGTAGAAGAATGAAACTCAACCATTCTGTTACACCATACACAAAGATAAACTCGAAATGGATAAAAGACCTCAACGTGAGGCAGGAATCCATCTAGAGGAGAACATAGGCAGTAACCTCTTCGATATCAGCCACAGCAACTTCTTTCAAGATATGTCTCCAAAGGCAAAGGAAACAAAATCGAAAATGAAATTTTGGGACTTCATTCAGATCAAAAGCTTCTGCACAGCAAAGGAAACAGTCAACAAAACAAAAAGGCAACCCACGGAATAGGAGAAGATATTTGCAAATGAGAGTACAGACAAAAGGTTGATATCCAGGATCTATAAAGAACTTCTGAAACTCAACACACACAAAACAGATAATCCTACCAGAAAATGGGCAGAAGATATGAACAGACACTACTCCAGTGAAGACATACACATGGCTATCGGACAAATGAAAAAATGCTCATCTTCACTAGCCATCTGGGAGATTCAAATTAAAACCACATTTGGGATACCACCTGACACCAGTTAGAACGGCCAAAATGAGCAAGACAGGAGACAACATGTGTTGGAGATGATGTGGAGAAAGGGGAACCTTCTTACACTGTTGGTGGGAATGTAAGTTGGTGCAGCCACTTTGGAAAACAGTGTGGAGATTCCTCAAGAAATTAAAAATAGAGCTTCCCTATGACCCTGCAATTGCACTACTGGGTGTTTACCCCAAAGATACAGATATAGTGAAAAGAAGAGCTATCTGTACCCCAATGTTTATAGCAGTAATTACCGTGGTCACCAAATTGTGGAAAGAAACAAGATGCCTTTCAATGGACAAATGGATAAGGAAGATGTGGCCCATATACACGATGGATTATTATGCGTCCATCAGAAAGGATGAATACCCAGCTTTTTTAGCAACATGGATGGAACTGGAAGAGATTATGCTGAGTGAAATAAGTCAAGCAGAGAGAGTCAAGTATCATACGGTTTCACTTCTTTGTGGAGCATAACAAATAACATGGAGGGCATGGGGAGATGGAGGGGAGAAGGGAGTTGAGGGAAATTGGAAGGGGAGATGAACTATGAGAGACTATGGACTCTGAAAAACACCCTGATGGTTTTGAAGGGGGGGGGGTGGGAGGTTCGGGAACCAGGTGGTGGGTAATAGGGAAGGCACGTATTGCATGGAGCACTGGGTGTCTTGCAAAAACAATGAATACTGTTACCCTGAAAGAAATTAAAATAAATTGAAAAAACAAGTATATGACAAGAGGGCATATATATAGCTATACTATAATATAGATATATAATATATTATATATTATATATACATTATATACATATATAATTGTATGTATATATGTATATAATGTATATGTGTATAATGTGTATAATGTATATAATACATATATATATTATACATATACACATATACATATAAATATACATATACATTTTATTTATGTATATATGTATAATGTGTATAATGTATATAATACATATATACATATATATCATACATATATACATATACATTATACATATACATATACATATACATTTTATATATTATATATAATTATATATAATGTATACGTATACATATACATTCTACGCTTTATATATAATTGTATAATATACAATTATATATAATTACATACATTATATAATTATATATAATGTGTATAATGTATAAAATTCATTATATATATACATTTATAATAATACAATATATTTATATAATAGATATATAATATATAAATATATTGTATTATATATATAGATATATAGATATATATAGATATATATATAGATATATATGTATATATATATAGATATATAGATATATATAGATATATATATAGATATATATGTATATATATATAGATATATAGATATATAATATATATCTATTATATAGTATAGCTATATATATCTATATGTATTATATGTAGATATCTATATATAATGTATACAATATATATAATATATTATACATATAATATATATAATGTATATATATTATATATGTATATATATTATATTATATATATAATATATATAATGTATATAATATATAATATATTATATATCTATATTATGGTATATACTATATTATAGTATTGCTATATATATATATATCTTTTTTTCTTTTTGCTTTTTGCTTTTTGCTTTTATATATATATATATATAAAAGCAAAAAGCAAAAAAGAACCTTGTCAAAGAATCCCAAGTATAAGATTTATATACTATCAGGACAAACACAAATACACAGAAGCACTGGTGGAAGAAAAAGTTGCGAGAATGGTTATAATTTGTCAGTCACCGTGAGCAAGGTTATTTTGATTCTTCCTGGATGTATCTTGATATCTTTTTAAAGAAGTCAACTTTCCTAAGATAAAGGGATATTAAAAATTGGTTTACCTATAGGGGTAGCATTGATTGGGGAAAGGGTATTACCTTGAAGTTTAACTCTATATGAATGTTAAACAATAAAATAAAAATGTATAAACTAAACTTAAGTAAATTTTTAAAAAATTTAAAAATAGAAAAGCATAAGAAAAACACGGGTATGTGTATCATAATGTTCAGGTTAGAAAGTTATTATGGAATTTGATGTACTGGACATCTCACTGTGATGGTAAATAGGTTAAAAATTATCTATATTTAAATAATGAATCAGAATAGTGGGAACGAATTAAAAATAAAAGTTGTATCTATGAAGTTGTGGTGGTTGTTCTCTTGTCATCTTTTTTTTGTCTTTTTTTTTCCTGGTTGGCTTTCTGGGGGAGGGGCCTGCCACTTGGGTTTTTAGGCTATGTTCCCTGAGTTAATCCTCCTGACCCCCTCAAGGCTGTGGGCTCTGTGGAAACCGGTTTTTCATGCTTTTGTTCTTTGGAGGTTTTTATGTTTGTTTGTTCATTTTGAGTTTTTTTTTTCTCTTGTCTTGACAGGTTTTGATGGTTTTTGGAGGTTTGGAGGAAAGCAAAATGCACCCAGACCTCCCTGTGTGAGAGAAGCCCCAGTCTGTTTCCCTCTGGGTGCTGCAGAGCTCATAATTTCCCCCTCAACCGGTGGCTGAGCATGTTCTGAGTCACGGTCCCTGGGGACACAGGAACTCCTGCTTGTACCCAAAACCACAATAACGCGGCTATCTGGGCAGCTCAGGACCACCAGAGAGGTTCCAAGCAGCGATTGCACACTGAGATTTTCCCACTGGCCTGGGCTAGGAGTGCCTGGTCTTTCTGGGTCCGAGAGCACCAGGCTGGCACCTGCGTGCACCTCTCTCAGGGCAGGACACGGGGCGCAACTCAGACTCTGATAGCAGGATACAGCACTCGCGTGGGTACTGCAAAAAGGCTGTGCTTCTGCCAGCTGGCAAGGCTCCCAGCCCCTCACAGGAGCCAGACCCCATGCACTTTCTGGCACGCTGGTGGCTCAGGGGCCAAAAGCTGGTTTCTCCGCCGAACTCTCTCTGGCTCAGCACCAGGTGAGGCTGTCCTGGGTTCGGGGACTTAAGCCCCTGTCCCTAACGGCCCCAATTCCCACAATTTCCCCCTGCGACCTTTTATTCTTTTTGAGTGCTTTCAACCAGACTCCAAGATAATGCTGGTCCCCAGATGCAGAGCACTCTCGTATTGGGGTATTACTTTCCAATCAGTCACCTCTGGTGGATCCCTCCCCCTTTTGTTTATCTTCCAATATCAGTCTGACATTCCCACTCTGCTTTACCTGCCCACTGGAATCTTATGCCTATGTAGAGATCCAGACATGTATAATTCTGATCTCAGGCTGATTTGATGGGTGATCAGAGTTCTTCGGTAGGTAATCAGCTCACTTTAGGGTACAGGTTGAAATGGCACCTCCTCCTGATTCCCTGCCATCTTGTCTCCCCTCATTATCATTCTTTATTTCCTCTGTATGGTTTCTTTGATCTACACAGAAAGAACCTTGCTCACCGTGAAGTTCTAGGATTGTTATGTGATCATCTGACACTCTCTGCACTCTGAAATCATAATGAAGAGGGACATATGCATCAACATGGCCACTAGTACTTGGCTCAGCAGTGGGATGTCTTGAATTCTTCAAACATCCACAGCGCTCTCATATCCCCAAGGTATCCAGTCTGGTGTGTCAGTTCTTCTAAATGTTAGGGTCCGTGGTCAAAGGAATGAGACTGACACAAAGCGAAAATCAAGCAAAGCTTTATTTCATGCCAAGCATCAAAAATCAAACCGACTGGTCGGGGCTATCTCTTATGAAGAGGCAATGACGACGAGGATGCCACTCCTGATTACAAAGAGGTGAGGATGATGAGGACGACAACCCTGATGACACAGACTCTGCTCCCCATGATGCCACTCCAACAAGGAGAGCAAGGCTGTTCCCCAGACAAGACCACTCTGGACGAGGCCACACGCTGGATGAAGGCTGCTCCCAATGATGAAGAGGCCGCTCTGGACCAGGCCGCTCACTGAAGAGGCCGCTCCCTGGAATGACGTGCTCCAGTTAGGCTGCTTGGGCGAGGCCGCTCTGGCAAGGCCGTGGCTCAGGGCAGCGAGGCTGGTCATGGCGGGGCTGCAGCGAGGTGGGTGGCAGGCAGCGAGAAAACTCGTGGCGGCGCTGCTGCTTGGGGTGGTGCCGCTCCCAGCAATGCTGCTCCTGATGCTCCTGATTATCCTCAAGCTCCAATACTCCTGACGATCCCACCACTATCACTCCTATGACTACCCTAATGGCTCCCAAAAGCTACCCTAATGGCTACTCTAATGGCTCCGAAAGGCTACTTTAACAGCTACTCTAATGGCTATTCTAACTGCTATTCTAACTCCTCCTGCTTCTCTAATGGCTATTCTAACTCCTCCCACTACTCCAACGGCCATTCTAACTCCTCCCACTACTCCAATGGCTATTCTAACTCCTCCCACTACTCCAACGGCTATTCTAACTCCTCCCACTACTCCAACAGCTATTCTAACTCCTACTACTCCCCAGCCTCACAGACTAACCTTTATAGAGGTGGTTGAGCCCGGCCCACACACAGGTGGCCAATGAGATTTCAACTCACCACAGTTAATATATGCACACCCCACTGATTAGATACGGCTATCTGGCCTGGCCCACCCCTATATCTGGGGTTTACAAGTAAGTTCCTCTGGCTAACCAGGCCCCTACACTAAATGGTCCCTTCTTACTCATTGTTTTTTTGCTTAGGTGAGTGATGGATTGAGATCCAAGTAGTTGTCATTATTTCTTCATTGAGTTTTGTCTGTTTTATCTCCATTCTTCTCTCATATTTTCACATAGTGTCTACTGTTCCGAAAATGCTATCTACTAAGGGAGAGTCCAAAGACTTCTGTCTGCGTATTCTTCACCCATTCATCATTGTTTGTTTGTTTGTTTGTTTTAGTTTTGTTTGGTTTGATTTGGGTTTTCCCCTGGTGCTGATTCAGGGGTTTATTTAAGTTAGCAACTGATATTCTCTCTTAGTGCTTGTATTCTATACAGTTGTTCATCCAACCTATTATGTACAGCATAAGGAAAGGATATAAAGTTCATCTTGTTGAATTATTTAAAAATAAAATATTTGGGGATGCCTGGATGGCTCATTTGGTTAAGCAGCTGCCTTTAGCTCAGGTCATTATCCCAGCATCCTGGGACTGAGTCTCACATCCGGCTCCTTATTTGGAGGGGAACCTGCTTCTCTCTCTGCCTCTGCCTACCACTCTTCCTGCCTGTGCACTCTCTCTCTCTCTCTGTTTGACAAATAAATAAAATCATAAAAAATAAGGAAATAAAAATCAAATATTTTGGTTCTGTCACTTGCTGAATGAGCCAACAGAAGCCATTTGGATTCTGGATATAATGCCTCTATATTTAGTATGCAAAAGTTTTTTTTTTCTACAAATTCTTTTGTTAATTTTTTAACCATAGTGTTCTACAATTTTCTTTGTCTTCCAACTATCTTAATTATCCCTTAATTCAATTTTCTTTATGACTCACCTATCATCTCCATTTCCTCGAATTCAATTAACTCTAATCTTTGCTATTTGCAGTTCCACTCATATAAAATAAAATAAAAAATATAAACAAATTTTCAACATTAGACATTACAGTGTGCATTAACCTAGATTGTTTAATCCATTAATCAAATATGTATTGGCTGATTACTAGGAATTATTCAAATTTTTGTGGATACATTAGTAAGAAAAACACACAAGATTTCTAACAATGGTGAGCTAACATTTTAGGAGGTTGACACTTACATAAACTGAGTTAATGTTAAAGTAATGAATAATATGGAAATAATACAAAATAAAATCTGTAAGACACAGTGGTTTGGGAGTTCTTAAAAGTTTGCATTTTAAAAGAGCTAATGTGTGATCAGAAAATGGAAAGAAATTTTAGGCTATATAGACATATGTGGAGAAGACACTCTGATAGAAGAGATCAGACAATGACCTTACAGAGTGACATTCTTGGCCTGTTTGAATGCAAAAAGGCAGCCAGTATGAAACTTGTGGAATGATGGAAAAAGCAGTAGGAGGTCCTGCTCAATTAGAAGTGAAGAGAATAGACTCAATTTATCAGGTTTATACACCACTGTGAAGGCTATGTGTGAAATAAGGAGTCTCTGAAGAGTTTTGACCAGAGGACAAATTTCTAGGTTTTACTGGATTGCACTGGCTCCATTGTTGACAACAGAGATAAAAGGTAACATCTAGAATCTGAGAATATGTAATTCCCATCTTGTAAACCAGGTAGGGACATTCAGTAGGTGGACAGGATAAGGATCTCAATCTTGAAATATTGAGATTGTATTAGACGCCCAAATCTCCCAAAGGTAGACATAAAGATGGTGGTTAAAAATATATAGCTATATCTAGAAGGAATATCTTAGATAGAGAATTAAATTTGAGAGTTGGCACAGAAAGGCAAAGACTTGGAGAAACAAACAAACAAACAAAAAGTATATGATATTTCTGAAATTTAATCCCTAAATAGAAGAAAGAAAACATTGAATTGTGGGAAACTCCAGCGTCAAAAAATTGGGAGAAACTTTTCAAGAAAAGGAAAAGGAGTCATGAATAAAGATGAAGAAAAAAAAAATCAAGAGTTCTTTAAGACAAGTTATAAACCACACCACTGAGCAGGGAATAATGGATTTGTCAAATGTTTCTTGTAGTATGAACAGGACTGAGCATTGATATTTTGTTGGCATAGGTGAGGGGATAGGAATTTTGTTTACATGAGGAAAAGGTGGCCTTACCTGCATGTGTGCATAATATCTCCACACTGACAGGATGGAATACAATGAATACATGGAAATTTGTAGGTGAATGTGTGGCAATAACTCAGATTTGGAAGTGTTTTAAAGATTTTAATATTTTTATTAAAATAGAACACAAGTAATCAGATTAAAGTAATGTGGAAATGGAAGACATTCAAGGTTTCAGGAAAATGACAATGGTATATAATAGTTATCTATAAAGAAAAACATTGACAGGACTGTATATGAATACAACTGTTCTTGAAATTTAAAAATCCAGTAAAGTTTACCAATTAAAATGGTTCCGTTCACTAGTTATTACTTTTTCCCCAGTCCCATAAAGAAGCATGTGATCAGAACAAAGGATGTTAGGCTTAAATGGGTATGGGGCTGCAAGGAGATTAACCAGAGCATACGGAGGGTCATGTAGAGTGAATGCAAGCCATCATCATAAATACAGTCCACGGGATTTAAACTGAATTAAAAGATAGGATCTCTTTAAATCTTAGCCTAAAGAATGTAAAAGATAAAAACAAAAGCTGAAGGGAAAATAATCATTACTCATGTGGTCAAAGATTTGTAATTTTATTTTTCTAAGATTTTATTTTTTATTTGAGAGAGAAGTGAGAAACAGGAGTGAGCCAAAGGAGGGGGCAGAGGGACAGTAACACACTTCCTGTTGACTAGGGACCCCAACACGGGACTTGATTTCACCACCCTGAGATCATGACTTGAGCTGAAATCAAGAGTCAGATGCTCAGTTGGCTAAACCACCCAGGCACCACCGAACAGATAAAATTTTTAAAATTCAAATAAAAATAATATTAAGTAGAAGAACTTTGAAGATCAGTTGTTGGAACTCTACATTAGTTAGGAGGAACTGAAACTGAAATTATCATACATTGTTAAGAAGAACATAAATTAATTCAATAACAAATGTAGAGTTTTTTCCACCAAGTTTTTCCATAAACATCCCAAAGCAAACACATTGATATAGACTGAAATATTCACCTGTTAGATGAACAAATTTTAATCAAGAGGAGAGGTAAACATTATTATATATTTTATGATGACTCTATGCAGGTTAAAAGAAAAGAATGATTATAATATTTAGATGTTAATATTTACATTAAAAAAGTAAAATGGGGGGCGCCTGGGTGGCTCAGTGGGTTAAGCTGCTGCCTTCAACTCAGGTCATGATCTCAGGGTCCTAGGATCAAGCCCCACGTCAGGCTCAGTGGGGAGCCTGCTTCTTTCCCTGCCTCTCTTCCTGCTTGTGTTCTCTCTCTCTCTCTGTCAAATAAATAAATCTTAAAAAGTAAAATGTATGGTGTATTGATAATTATACAAAACTACTTTTTATGGAAAAGTTCACAAATCAAATATACAGAAAAATACACAAATTGTGAGAAACTGAATTAATTTTCATCAATGAACATGCTTAAGTTCATAAATGAACACATCATCTGTGACAATACTTGGAATATATAATGATTTGTTAGAAACCAATGAAGAGTGGTACCTGGGTGGCTCAGTCATTTAGTGTCTGGCTCAGGTCATGATCCTGGGGTCCTGGGATAGAGCCCCATGTCAGGCTCCCTGTTCAGTCGGAGGTCTCTTTCTCCCTATCCCACTCCCCCTGCTTGTGTTCCCTCTCTTGCTCTCTCTCTCTGTCAAATAAATAAACAAAATCTTTAAAAAATAAAGAAGAAGAAACTAATGAAGAGCCACTATGTACTTCCCTCTAGATGAAAAAGCTTCTGCACAGCAAAGGAAACAGTCAACAAAACTAAGATGCAACCCATGCAACCCAGAGAATGGAAGAAGATTATTGCAAGTTGCAAATCACATTGGAAATAAAGGACTGATATCCAAGATCTAGAAAGAATGTATCAAACTCAGTTCCTCAAAAAACAAATAATCCAGTTAAAAAATGGGCAGAAGACATGAACAGTCACTTCTCTAAAGAAGACATACAAACAGCCAACAGACACATGAAAAAATGCTCCACATCACTTGCTATCAGCGAAATACAAATGAAAGACACAATGAGATACCACCTCACACAAGTCAGAATGGTTAAAATTAACAAGGTAGGAAACAAGAGGTGTTAGTGAGTATGTGGAGAAAGGGGAAACCTTTTCGACTGTTGGTGGGAACACAAGCTGGTAGAGCCACTCTGGAAAACAGTATGGAGGTTCCTCAAGACATTAAAATTACAGATACCATACCATCTAGCAATTGCACTACTACCCCAAAGACGCAGATGTAGTAAAAACAAGAGGCACACATATACCAACGTTCACAGTAGGAATGTACACAGTAGCCAAACTGTGGGAGGAGCTGAGATGTCTTTCAACAGGTGAATGGATAAAGAAGATGTGGGTCATATATACAATGGAATATTACTCAGCCATGAGAAAGCATGAATACCCACCATTTGTATCAACATAGATGGAACTGGAGGGGATTATGCTAAGTGAAACAAGTCAAGCAGAGAAAGACAATTATCATATGGTTTCACTCATACGTGGAACATAGCAATAGTACAGATAAAAACAGGGGAATGGAGGGAAAACTGAATGGGAAGAAATCAGAAAGAAAGACAAACTATGAGAGACCCTGGACTCTGGAAACCAAAGTGAGGTTTACAGAAGGGAGTGGGGTGGAGGAATGGGGTAACTGGGTGTTGGGTATTAAGGAGGACCCACGATATGATGAGAATGGGGTGTTATACAAAACTAATGAATCATTGAGCACTACATCAAAAATTAATGGTGTACTTCATGTTGGCTAATTGAACATAATAAGAAAAAAATAAGAAAAAAAGAAACCAATGAAGATATATTACCCTCTGTTGTGGCACTAAATTGACATGTTGCTGTTAGTAAGTCCGTTTGTGAAAATACACTACGCAGTCTTAAGCATGAGGTATTTTATCTAATTGGAGACTGTGCATGAGTTTGGAAACTTAATTTATTGGTAAAATCTGCATTAACCAGATACCATTTTTTAACTTCTTTTCAGTGTTCCAGAATTCATTGTTTATACACCACACCCAGTGCTCCATGCAATAAGTGCCCTCCACAATACCCACCACCAGGCTCAACCAACTCCCCAAGCCCCTCCCCTACAAAACCCTCAGTTTGTTTCTCAGAGTCCACACTCTTTCATGGTTCATATCCCCCTCCAATTTCTCCCAAATAATTTCTCATCTCCATTTCCCCATGTACTCCATATTACTCCCTATGCTCCACAAATAAGTAAAACCATATGATAATTGACTCTCTCTGCTTGACTTAATTCACTTAGCATAATCTCTTCCAGTCCTGTCCATGTTGATATAAGTTGGGAATTCATCTTTCTGGTGGAGGCACAATACTCCATTGCATATATGGACCACATCTTCTTTATCCATTTGTTTGTTGAAGGGCATCTTGGTTCTTTCCACAGTTTGGCGAATGTGGCCATTGCTGTTACAAACATTGGGGTACAGATGGCCTTTCTTTTCACTACTTCTGTATCTTTGGGGTAAATACCCAGGCAATGGCTAGGTTGGAGAAAACCATTAATGACAACGTGGAATCAATTAGGGCAGAAGTGAAAGCCACCATGGAAGAAGTTAAAAATGCTATCAATGAGTTCCAATCTAATCTAAATTCTCAAACATCTAGGGTAACTGAGGGAGAAGATAGAATTAGTGATCCAGAGAACAAAATGATAGAGAAAAATGACCAGGAAGAGGCCTGGAATAAACAGCTTAGAAGCCATGAAAACAGAATTAGGGAAGTAAAGGATGCCATGAAACATCCCAACATCAGATTATTGGAATCCCTGAGGGGGAGGAGAAAGAAAGAAGACTAGAAGATATAGTTGAACAAATTCTCCATTAAAATTTTCCCAATCTGGGGGTGCGTGGGTGGCTCAGTGGGTTAAAGCCTCTGCCTTCGGCTCAGGTCATGATCCCAGAGTCCTGGGATCGAGCCCCGCATCGGGCTCTCTGCTTGGCAGGGAGCCTGCTTCCTCCTCTCTCTCTGCCTGCCTCTTTGCCTACTTCTGATCTCTGTCTGTCAAGTAAATAAATGAAACCTTTAAAAAAAATTTTCCCAATCTGGGGAATGGAACCTGTGATCATGTCCTAGAGGCAGAAAAGGTCTGCCCCCAAGATCATAGAATCTTGAAAGACCTTGAGACACCTGATTGTGAAAATGATGAATCATATTTTAGACAGGAGTTCTTGAAGCAGTTAGGGGGAAGAAATACCTTACATACAGAGGAAAGCCCATCAGAATAACATCAGACCTGTCCACAGAAACCTGGCAAGCCAGAAAGAGCTGGAAAGACATATTCAGGGCACTAAATTAGAAGAACATGCAGCCAAGAATACTTTATCCAGCGAGACTGACATTCAAAATGGATGAGAGATAAAAAGCTTCCAAGACAAGCAAGGTTTAAAAGAGCATGGGACCACCAAGCTACCACTGAAATAAATATTAAGGGGGGGTTCTATAAAAGAGTAAAAACCCCAAGAATATCATTGAACAAAAATATATGGAGATAAAAAATAAAAAAAAAAATATATGGAGACAAAGTATAGAAACAACGACTTCACAGGTAGCACGATGGCAATAAAAATGTATCTCTCAATAAGCACTCTCAACATGAATGGCCTAAATGCGCCCATAAAATGACACAGGGTTGCAGATTGGACAAAACGACAGGACTTATCCATATGTTGTCTACAAGAGACCCATTTTGAACCTAAGGATACACCCAGACAGAAAGTGAAGGGATGGAGAAGTATCTTTCATGCCAATGGGCCTCAAAAGAAGGCTGGGGTGGCTATTCTCATATCAGATAAATTAGCTGTTAAACTAAAGACTAGGCAGAGGTACAGAAGGACACTATATAATTCTTAAAGGGATTATCCACCAAGATGATCTAACAATTGTAAATATTTATGCCCCCAATATGGGAGCAGCCAGTTACATAAGAAAACTGTCAATCAGGATAAAGAATCATATTGATATGAATACATTAATAGCAGGAGATCTTAACACGCCACTGTCAGTAACAGACATATCATCCAAGCAGAAAATCAATAAAGAAACAAGAGCATTGAATGACACAATGGACCAGATGGACCTCATAGACATATACAGAACATTCCACCCTAAAACAACAGAGTATTCATTCTTCTCAAGTGCATATGGAACCTTCTCCAGAAGACCACATACTGAGTCACAAATCAGGACTCAACTGATACCAAAAGACTGAGATCATTCCCTGCATATTCTCAGATCACGATGCTTTGAAACTGGAGCTCAACCACTAGGAAAATTTAGAAGGAATTCAAACACCTGGAAGCTAACGACCACCTTGGTTAAGAATGCTTGGATACCCAACTTTTGTAGCAACATGGACGGGACTGGAAGAGATTATGCTGAGTGAAATAAGTCAAGCAGAGAGAGTCAAGTATCATATTGTTTCACTTATTTGTGGAGCATAACAAATAACATAGAGGACATGGGGAGATGGAGAGGAGAAGGGAGTTGAGGGAAATTGGAAGGGGAGGTGAACCATGAGAGACTATGGACTCTGAAAAACAACCTGAGGGTCTAGAAGGGGCGGGGGGTGGGAGGTTGAGGGAACAAGGTGGTGGGTATTAGTGTGGGCATGTGTTGCATGGAGCACTGGGTGTGGTGCAAAAATAATGAACACTGTTATGCTGAAAAGAAAAAAAAATAAAGTGATATATGTTAAAAAAAAAAAGGCATGCTTGGATCAACCAGGAAATCAAAGAAGAACTTAAACAATTCATGGAAACCAATGAGAATGAAGACACTTCGGTCCAAAACCCATGGGATACAGCAAAGAAAGTCCTAAGGGGGAAATACATAGCCATCCAAGCTTCCCTCAAAAAAATTGAAAAATCCAGAATACACCAGCTGTCTCTACACCTTAAAGAACTGGAGAATTAGCAACAAATTAAGCCAACCCCACATGCAAGAAAGGAAATAATGAAGATCAGATCCCATTATTTTAAATATGGGGCCAATTTGGCTTCTTTGTTAAAGGTTGGCCTTTATTTCTCCTATGATGACACAATTACACACAAATATATCATGGCAATTATGGCAGCATCTATTTTACTGTGTCTCCAAGATAGAACAATATTTCCATGATGGCATTGTTTATGTTGTAGTGAAGATTGGTTCTATCTTATCTTATTGCCTATTATCCTAGGACCTTTGGGACCTGGTTTTCCCATTTGGCAATTGGACCTATCTTCTGATCTCTCTTGAGGACAAGAAAACTTTACATACCTACAATCAACAGAGATTTATTCCTAACACTATGGGAAATTACTATCCCCTTAATTGGATGCTTGCCCCAACAATTAATCTTTTTTCTTGTGCCTTGAAGAGAAGACATGAAGAGAAGCTAATAATTTTCTGCTGACAAGTATCCCAATAGAGAAAGTTAGTGGATTACCAAGACTTTGTAATATTTTATTTATATGGCAGTAACTGTTGGTATGATCTTATCCTATCAGAGTCCAAAACTACAGAAGAATTGTCCCACTAGCCTTCCTTTATACCAGGCTTGGCCTTTATTTTTTGGTCAAAATATGTGAACAGAAATAAAATGAACATTTCCAAGTAAAAATGTTAAGACCTATTATGTATTTTTTGGCTAGGTATATTTGTCCCTTTGCAACAAACTTGACAAAATCCCAAAGAATATTTCATTCTTTCAACCTGAGATTCTAAATAAAGATAATGATAAACAAAACTATCACTGAGCCATGGAGGTTACTAGGGCATAATGTGATTTTTTTGGTTAACTATTCCAATATTGAGGTATTTTGTTACAGAAATATAACTTAAGATGGCATATAATGGACATAAAATAATTCTACAAAGGTCATTTTCATAAAATTACTATTATATCTATATCTCCATTTTAAACTCATAGATTTCTCTTTAAAATTTAAGATTAAAATCCATTTATGGCTGCCTAATCATATCCACTTCCAAAATTGAGGAAATGTTTTATGTTTGAAGTTTCTCTAATTCTCAAAATCCTTAACAATTCAAGAATTATGTTTAATGATAGAGCATAAAATATTGATATGTATGCCATTACATGAGGAGATTATGAATATAAGTGAGATTTGATCATATTTTACTCTGTAGTTTTGTAACAATGTGTATTTTGTCTATTGACACAAGGGAATAAAAAATGATAACATTTTTCATAAATTCTACTTGGAACTGTAGTTATTCTCTATGTAAAATTTTATTCTCTGTGTAAAATTTTCATGGCTTAAAGATACTAATTATCTCTCTCATCTTAATCCACCATCAAATTATATAAACTGTACCCTTATGAATATTAAGTAGGACTTATACAGATACATTTTTAGTATATCATTTATATAAACATTCTATACCTTGACATTCAAAAACACTCAAAGTAGTGAAGAGGTGCTGGCTATGGGTTAGGATTTCCATGATGCAAATTAGTTCTCCATTAAACATATTCAAATATTAGAATCTATGAAACCTACTGAGAATTTTTAAAGATTAATAACTGGTTGGGGGGAGAAATAGAGAGGGAGTTAAATTGCAATGTGAGCTCTGCAGAGCTCTTCAGTGAAACCACAGGGTGATTTATAATGTACCCGTGTTGAGACTATGGCTCATCTTTAAGATCCCACATTGACAATACAGTGCCTGCTATAGTCAGGAAGTGAGGGTTATCTTGAATGAAATAGTTCTTCTGATCAAAGCTCATTTCAGTAGAGTCTGCAGTGGACTGATAGCTGAAGTCTATGTGCTGGCAGCATTCCCAAGCACTGGGGGAATCAATCCATCATTTTTCCAAGAATATATTCATTACATGTCATGTGGACTTAATGTATAATTACTGGGAGAAACACTTTTCTGACAGAATAGTATTATGGAATAGTATGTAACATAAAACAAATAAACATAATTACTAGTATCTCTTCTAAGACAATTTACAGTATGTAACAGCCCTTATTTCTCTAGAAGAAATTGAAAGGGAAAGTTAATTGAAAAACCAGATGCTGACTCTACAAGGAAGGGACAAATAGTTTACCTGTAATGTAACCTGGAATTTTATTCCTTTGCTTAATATATTTGTCCTCTTACTGTTTAAAATCGGACAAGAATGTACCATGAGAGATCCAATGAGATATCCAAACGTATCACTTGGGTAGCAAAACATATTCTTCCCCAAACTTTCTATTCAATAGTAGCTCTGATATCTCCTACTGACAAGGTCAGTTACCTTGGTGACTTCTCTCTTTGCTTATTACTTAGCATGATCAGCTCAGAGTTCTTAGGGAACAGAAATATCTTAAAATACAATGGTGTAAGGTGGTATCCTAATGTGGTTTTGATTTGAATCTCCCTGATGGTTAATGATGATGAACATTTTTTCATGTGTCTGTTAGCTAAATGTATGTCTTCTTTGGAGAAGTGTCTGTTCATGTTTTCTGCCCATTTTTGGACATGATTCTCTGTTTTTTGAAAGTTAAATTTGAGGAGTTCTTTATAGATTTTGGATATCAGCCCTTTGTCTGTAGTGTCATTTGTGAATATCTTCTCCCATTCCGTGTGTTGCCTCTTTGTTTTGCTGACT